>NW_027140672.1:1390000-1690000 GCF_036365525.1 Heterodontus francisci
CACCTGTGTATTAGTGATGACATCTAATTGAACAATTAACTGGAATATTATCCCCTGTGTTTTAGTGATGACATCTAATTTAACAATTAACTGGAATATTATCCCCTTCGAATTCGTGATGACATCTGATTGAACAATTACCTGGAATATTATCACCTGTGTATTAGTGATGACATCTAATTTAACAATTAACTGGAATATTATCACCTGTGTATTCGTGATGACATCTAATTTACCAATTAACTGGAATATTATCACCTGTGTATTAGTGATGACATCTAATTTAACAATTAACTGGAATATTATCACCTGTGTATTTGTGATGACATCTAATTTAACAATTAACTGGAATATTATCACCTGTGTATTAGTGATGACATCTAATTTAATAATTAACTGGAATATTATCCCCTGTGTATTATTAATGATATCTAATTGAACAATTAACTGGAATATTATCCCCTTTGAATTCGTGATGACATCTAATTGAACAATTAACTGGAATATTATCACCTGTGTATCAGTGATGACATCTAATTGAACAATTAACTGGAATATTATCCCCTGTGTTTTAGTGATGACATCAAATTTAACAATTAACTGGAATATTATCCCCTTCGAATTCGTGATGACATCTGATTGAACAATTACCTGGAATATTATCACCTGTGTATTAGTGATGACATCTAATTTAACAATTAACTGGAATATTATCACCTGTGTATTCGTGATGACATCTAATTTACCAATTAACTGGAATATTATCACCTGTGTATTAGTGATGACATCTAATTTAACAATTAACTGGAATATTATCACCTGTGTATTAGTGATGACATCTAATTTAACAATTAACTGGAATATTATCACCTGTGTATTAGTGATGACATCTAATTTAATAATTAACTGGAATATTATCCCCTGTGTATTATTAATTATATCTAATTGAACAATTAACTGGAATATTATCCCCTTTGAATTCGTGATGACATCTAATTTAACAATTAACTGGAATATTATCACCTGTGTATCAGTGATGACATCTAATTTAACAATTAACCAGAATATTATCCCATTTGAATTCGTGATGACATCTAATTGAACAATTAACTGGAATATTATCACCTGTGTATTAGTGATGACATCTAATTGAACAATTAACTGGAATATTATCCCCTGTGTTTTAGTGATGACATCTAATTTAACAATTAACTGGAATATTATCCCCTTCGAATTCGTGATGACATCTGATTGAACAATTACCTGGAATATTATCACCTGTGTATTAGTGATGACATCTAATTTAACAATTAACTGGAATATTATCACCTGTGTATTCGTGATGACATCTAATTTACCAATTAACTGGAATATTATCACCTGTGTATTAGTGATGACATCTAATTTAACAATTAACTGGAATATTATCACCTGTGTATTAGTGATGACATCTAATTTAACAATTAACAGGAATATTATCAACTGTGTATTAGTGATGACATCAAATTTAATAATTAACTGGAATATTATCCCCTGTGTATTATTAATGATATCTAATTGAACAATTAACTGGAATATTATCCCCTTTGAATTCGTGATGACATCTAATTTAACAATTAACTTGAATATTATCACCTGTGTATCAGTGATGACATCTAATTTAACAATTAACCAGAATATTATCCCATTTGAATTCGTAATGACATCTAATTTACCAATTAACTGGAATATTATCACCTGTGTATTAGTGATTACATCTAATTTAACAATTAACTGGAAAATTATCCCCTGTGTATTAGTGATGACATCTAATTTAACAATTAACTGGAATATTATCACCTGTGTATTACTGATGACATCTAATTGAACAATTAACTGGAATATTATCACCTGTGCATTAGTGATGACATCAAATTTAACAATTAACTGGAATATTATCACCTGTGTATTAGTGATGACATCTAATTGAATAATTAACTGGAATATTATCCCCTGTGTATTTGTGATGACATTTAATTTAACAATTAACTGTAATATTATCACCTGTGTATTATTAATGATATCTAATTGAACAATTAACTGGAATATTATCCCCTTTGAATTCGTGATGACATCTAATTTAACAATTAACTGGAATATTATCACCTGTGTATCAGTGATGACATCTAATTTAACAATTAACCAGAATATTATCCCATTTGAATTCGTGATGACATCTAATTTAACAATTAACTGGAATATTATCACCTGTGTATTCGTGATGACATCTAATTTACCAATTAACTGGAATATTATCACCTGTGTATTAGTGATGACATCTAATTTAACAATTAACTGGAATATTATCCCCTGTGTATTAGTGATGACATCTAATTTAACAATTAACTTGAATATTATCACCTGTGTATTACTGATGACATCTAATTGAACAATTAACTGGAATATTATCACCTGTGTATTAGTGATGACATCAAATTTAACAATTAACTGGAATATTATCACCTGTGTATTAGTGATGACATCTAATTGAATAATTAACTGGAATATTATCCCCTGTGTAATTGTGATGACATCTAATTTAACAATTAACTGTAATATTATCACCTGTGTATTAGTGATGACATCTAATTTAACAATTAACTGGAATATTATCCCCTGTGTATTTGTGATGACATCTAATTGAACAATTAACTGTAATATTATCACCTGTGTATTAGTGATGACATCTAATTGAACAATTACCTGGAATATTATCACCTGTGTATTACTGATGACATCTCATTGAACAATTAACTGGAATATTATCACCTGTGTATTAGTGATGACATCTAATTTAACAATTAACTGGAATATTATCCCCTTTGAATTCGTGATGACATCTAATTTAACAATTAACTGGAATATTATCCCCTGTGTATTAGCGATGACATCTAATTTAACAATTAACTGGAATATTATCACCTGTGTATTAGTGATGACATCTAATTTAACAATTACCTGGAATATTATCACCTGTGTATTCGTGATGACATCTAATTTAACAATTAACTGGAATATTATCACCTGTGTATTAGTGATGACATCTAATTTAACAATTAACTGGAATATTATCCCCTTTGTATTCGTAATGACATCTAATTTAGCAATTGACTGGAATATTATCACCTGTGTATTAGTGATGACATCTAATTTAACAATTAACTGGAATATTATCACCTTTGTATCAGTGATGACATCTAATTTAACAATTAACTGGAATATTATCACCTGCGTATTAGTGATGACATCTAATTTAACAATTAACTGGAATATTATCACCTGTGTATTAGTGATGACATCTAATTTAACAATTAACTGGAATATTATCACCTGTGTATTAGTGATGACATCTAATTTAACAATTAACTGGAATATTATCTCCTGAGTATTAGTGATGACATCTAATTTAACAATTAACTGGAATATTATCACCTGTGTATTAGTGATGACATCTAATTTAACAATTAACTGGAATATTATCCCCTTTGTATTCGTAATGACATCTAATTTAACAATTAACTGGAATATTATCACCTGTGTATTAGTGATGACATCTAATCTAACAATTAACTGGAATATTATCACCTGTGTATTGCTGATGACATCTAATTTAACAATTAACTGGAATATTATCACCTGTGCATTCGTGATGACATCTAATTTAACAATTAACTGGAATATTATCACCTGTACATTAGTGATGACATCTAATTTAACAACTAACTGGAATATTATCACCTGTGTATTAGTGATGACATCTAATTTAACAATTAACTGGAATATTATCACCTGTGTATTCGTGATGACATCTAATTTAACAATTAACTGGAATATTATCACCTGTGTATTAGTGATGACATCTAATTTTACAATTAACTGGAATATTATCACCTGTGTATTAGTGATGACATCTAATTGAACAATTAACTGGAATATTATCCCCTGTATATTAGTGATGACATCTAATTTAATATTAACTGGAATATTATCACCTGTGTATTAGTGATGATATCTAATTTAGCAATTAACTGGAATATTATCCCCTTTGAATTCGTGATGACATCTAATTTAACAATTAACTGGAATATTATCAGCTGTGTATCAGTGATGACATCTAATTTAACAATTAACCAGAATATTATCCCATTTGAATTCGTGATGACATCTAATTTAACAATTAACTGGAATATTATCACCTGTGTATTAGTGATTACATCTAATTTAACAAATAACTGGAATATTATCACCTGTGTATTAGTGATGACATCTAACTTAGCAATTAACTGGAATATTATCCCCTGAGTATTAGTGATGACATCTAATTTAACAATTAACTGGAATATTATCCCCTTTGAATTCGTGATGACATCTAATTGAACAATTAACTGGAATATTATCACCTGTGTATTAGTGATGACATCTAATTGAACAATTAAACGGAATATTATCACCTGTGTATTAGTAATGGCATCTAATTTAACAATTAACTGGAATATTATCCCCTTCGAATTCGTGATGACATCTGATTGAACAATTACCTGGAATATTATCACCTGTGTATTAGTGATGACATCTAATTTAACAATTAACTGGAATATTATCCCCTGTGTATTCGTGATGACATCTAATTTAACAATTAACTGGAATATTATCACCTGTGTATTCGTGATGACATCTAATTTACCAATTAACTGGAATATTATCACCTGTGTATTAGTGATGACATCTAATTTAACAATTAACTGGAATATTGTCACCTGTGTATCAGTGATGACGTCTAATTTACCAATTAACTGGAATATTATCACCTGTGTATTAGTGATGACATCAAATTTAATAATTAACTGGAATATTATCCCCTGTGTATTATTAATGATATCTAATTGAACAATTAACTGGAATATTATCCCCTTTGACTTCGTGATGACATCTTATTTAACAATTAACTGGAATATTATCACCTGTGTATCAGTGATGACATCTAATTTAACAATTAACTGGAATATTATCCCCTGTGTATTAGTCATGACATCTAATTTAACAATTAACTGGAATATTATCCCCTTTGAATTCGTGATGACATCTAATTGAACAATTAACTGGAATATTATCACCTGTTATTAGTGATGACATCTAATTGAACAATTAACTGGAATATTATCACCTGTGTATTAGTAATGGCATCTAATTTAACAAATAACTGGAATATTATCACCTGTGTATTAGTGATGACATCTAATTTAACAATTAACTGGAATATTATCCCCTTTGAATTCGTGATGGCATCTAATTTAACAATTAACTGGAATATTATCTCATTTGAATTCGTGATGACATCTAATTGAACAATTAACTGGAATATTATCACCTGTGTATTAGTGATGACATCTAATTGAACAATTAACTGGAATATTATCACCTGTGTATTAGTAATGGCATCTAATTTAACAATTAACTGGAATATTATCCCCTTCGAATTCGTGATGACATCTGATTGAACAATTACCTGGAATATTATCACCTGTGTATTAGTGATGACATCTAATTTAACAATTAACTGGAATATTATCACCTGTGTATTCGTGATGACATCTAATTTACCAATTAACTGGAATATTATCACCTGTGTATTAGTGATGACATCTAATTTAACAATTAACTGGAATATTATCACCTGTGTATTAGTGATGACATCTAATTTAAAAATTAACTGGAATATTATCACCTGTGTATTAGTGATGACATCTAATTTAATAATTAACTGGAATATTATCCCCTGTGTATTATTAATGATATCAAATTGAACAATTAACTGGAATATTATCCCCTTTGAATTCGTGATGACATCTAATTTAACAATTAACAGGAATATTATCACCTGTGTATCAGTGATGACATCTAATTTAACAATTAATCAGAATATTATCTCATTTGAATTCGTGATGACATCTAATTTAACAATTAACTGGAATATTATCACCTGTGTATTAGTGATGACATCTAATTTAACAATTAACTGGAATATTATCACCTGTGTATTAGTGATGACATCTAATTTAACAAATAACAGGAATATTATCACCTTTGTATTAGTGATGACATCTAATTTAACAATTAACTGGAATATTATCCCCTGTGTATTAGTGACGACATCTAATTTCACAATTAACCGGAATATTATCCCCTTTGAATTCGTGATGACATCTAATTGAACAATTAACTGGAATATTATCACATGTGTATTAGTGATGACATCTAATTGAACAATTAACTGGAATATTATCCCCTGTGTTTTAGTGATGACATCCAATTTAACAATTAACTGGAATATTATCCCCTTCGAATTCGTGATGACATCTGATTGAACAATTACCTGGAATATTATCACCTGTGTATTAGTGATGACATCTAATTTAACAATTAACTGGAATATTATCACCTGTGTATTCGTGATGACATCTAACTTACCAATTAACTGGAATATTATCACCTGTGTATTAGTGATGACATCTAATTTAACAATTAACTGGAATATTATCACCTGTGTATTAGTGATGACATCTAATTTAACAATTAACTGGAATATTATCACCTGTGTATTAGTGATGACATCTAATTTAATAATTAACTGGAATATTATCCCCTGTGTATTATTAATGATATCTAATTGAACAATTAACTGGAATATTATCCCCTTTGAATTCGTGATGACATCTAATTTAACAATTAACTGGAATATTATCACCTGTGTATCAGTGATGACATCTAATTTAACAATTAACCAGAATATTATCCCATTTGAATTCGTGATGACATCTAATTGAACAATTAACTGGAATATTATCACCTGTGTATTAGTGATGACATCTAATTGAACAATTAACTGGAATATTATCCCCTGTGTTTTAGTGATGACATCTAATTTAACAATTAACTGGAATATTATCCCCTTCGAATTCGTGATGACATCTGATTGAACAATTACCTGGAATATTATCACCTGTGTATTAGTGATGACATCTAATTTAACAATTAACTGGAATATTATCACCTGTGTATTCGTGATGACATCTAATTTACCAATTAACTGGAATATTATCACCTGTGTATTAGTGATGACATCTAATTTAACAATTAACTGGAATATTATCACCTGTGTATTAGTGATGACATCTAATTTAACAATTAACTGGAATATTATCACCTGTGTATTAGTGATGACATCTAATTTAATAATTAACTGGAATATTATCCCCTGTGTATTATTAATGATATCTAATTGAACAATTAACTGGAATATTATCCCCTTTGAATTCGTGATGACATCTAATTTAACAATTAACTTGAATATTATCACCTGTGTATCAGTGATGACATCTAATTTAACAATTAACCAGAATATTATCCCATTTGAATTCGTAATGACATCTAATTTACCAATTAACTGGAATATTATCACCTGTGTATTAGTGATTACATCTAATTTAACAATTAACTGGAATATTATCCCCTGTGTATTAGTGATGACATCTAATTTAACAATTAACTGGAATATTATCACCTGTGTATTACTGATGACATCTAATTGAACAATTAACTGGAATATTATCACCTGTGTATTAGTGATGACATCAAATTTAACAATTAACTGGAATATTATCACCTGTGTATTAGTGATGACATCTAATTGAATAATTAACGGGAATATTATCCCCTGTGTATTTGTGATGACATCTAATTTAACAATTAACTGTAATATTATCACCTGTGTATTATTAATGATATCTAATTGAACAATTAACTGGAATATTATCCCCTTTGAATTCGTGATGACATCTAATTTAACAATTAACTGGAATATTATCACCTGTGTATCAGTGATGACATCTAATTTAACAATTAACCAGAATATTATCCCATTTGAATTCGTGATGACATCTAATTTAACAATTAACTGGAATATTATCACCTGTGTATTCGTGATGACATTTAATTTACCAATTAACTGGAATATTATCACCTGTGTATTAGTGATGACATCTAATTTAACAATTATCTGGAATATTATCCCCTGTGTATTAGTGATGACATCTAATTTAACAATTAACTGGAATATTATCACCTGTGTATTACTGATGACATCTAATTGAACAATTAACTGGAATATTATCACCTGTGTATTAGTGATGACATCAAATTTAACAATTAACTGGAATATTATCACCTGTGTATTAGTGATGACATCTAATTGAATAATTAACTGGAATATTATCCCCTGTGTATTTGTGATGACATCTAATTTAACAATTAACTGTAATATTATCACCTGTGTATTAGTGATGACATCTAATTTAACAATTAACTGGAATATTATCCCCTGTGTATTTGTGATGACGTCTAATTGAACAATTAACTGTAATATTATCACCTGTGTATTAGTGATGACATCTAATTGAACAATTAACTGGAATATTATCACCTGTGTATTACTGATGACATCTCATTGAACAATTAACTGGAATATTATCACCTGTGTATTAGTGATGACATCTAATTTAACAATTAACTGGAATATTATCCCCTTTGAATTCGTGATGACATCTAATTTAACAATTAACTGGAATATTATCCCCTGTGTATTAGCGATGACATCTAATTTAACAATTAACTGGAATATTATCACCTGTGTATTAGTGATGGCATCTAATTTAACAATTACCTGGAATATTATCACCTGTGTATTCGTGATGACATCTAATTTAACAATTAACTGGAATATTATCACCTGTGTATGAGTGATGACATCTAATTTAACAATTAACTGGAATATTATCCCCTTTGTATTCGTAATGACATCTAATTTAGCAATTGACTGGAATATTATCACCTGTGTATTAGTGATGACATCTAAATTAACAATTAACTGGAATATTATCACCTTTGTATTAGTGATTACATCTAATTTAACAAATAACTGGAATATTATCACCTGTGTATTAGTGATGACATCTAACTTAGCAATTAACTGGAATATTATCCCCTGAGTATTAGTGATGACATCTAATTTAACAATTAACTGGAATATTATCCCCTTTGAATTCGTGATGACATCTAATTGAACAATTAACTGGAATATTATCACCTGTGTATTAGTGATGACATCTAATTGAACAATTAAACGGAATATTATCACCTGTGTATTAGTAATGGCATCTAATTTAACAATTAACTGGAATATTATCCCCTTCGAATTCGTGATGACATCTGATTGAACAATTACCTGGAATATTATCACCTGTGTATTAGTGATGACATCTAATTTAACAATTAACTGGAATATTATCCCCTGTGTATTCGTGATGACATCTAATTTAACAATTAACTGGAATATTATCACCTGTGTATTCGTGATGACATCTAATTTACCAATTAACTGGAATATTATCACCTGTGTATTGGTGATGACATCTAATTTAACAATTAACTGGAATATTGTCACCTGTGTATCAGTGATGACGTCTAATTTAACAATTAACTGGAATATTATCACCTGTGTATTAGTGATGACATCAAATTTAATAATTAACTGGAATATTATCCCCTGTGTATTATTAATGATATCTAATTGAACAATTAACTGGAATATTATCCCCTTTGACTTCGTGATGACATCTAATTTATCAATTAACTGGAATATTATCACCTGTGTATCAGTGATGACATCTAATTTAACAATTAACTGGAATATTATCCCCTGTGTATTAGTCATGACATCTAATTTAACAATTAACTGGAATATTATCCCCTTTGAATTCGTGATGACATCTAATTGAACAATTAACTGGAATATTATCACCTGTTATTAGTGATGACATCTAATTGAACAATTAACTGGAATATTATCACCTGTGTATTAGTAATGGCATCTAATTTAACAAATAACTGGAATATTATCACCTGTGTATTAGTGATGACATCTAATTTAACAATTAACTGGAATATTATCCCCTTTGAATTCGTGATGGCATCTAATTTAACAATTAACTGGAATATTATCTCATTTGAATTCGTGATGACATCTAATTGAACAATTAACTGGAATATTATCACCTGTGTATTAGTGATGACATCTAATTGAACAATTAACTGGAATATTATCACCTGTGTATTAGTAATGGCATCTAATTTAACAATTAACTGGAATATTATCCCCTTCGAATTCGTGATGACATCTGATTGAACAATTACCTGGAATATTATCACCTGTGTATTAGTGATGACATCTAATTTAACAATTAACTGGAATATTATCACCTGTGTATTCGTGATGACATCTAATTTACCAATTAACTGGAATATTATCACCTGTGTATTAGTGATGACATCTAATTTAACAATTAACTGGAATATTATCACCTGTGTATTAGTGATGACATCTAATTTAAAAATTAACTGGAATATTATCACCTGTGTATTAGTGATGACATCTAATTTAATAATTAACTGGAATATTATCCCCTGTGTATTATTAATGATATCAAATTGAACAATTAACTGGAATATTATCCCCTTTGAATTCGTGATGACATCTAATTTAACAATTAACAGGAATATTATCACCTGTGTATCAGTGATGACATCTAATTTAACAATTAATCAGAATATTATCTCATTTGAATTCGTGATGACATCTAATTTAACAATTAACTGGAATATTATCACCTGTGTATTAGTGATGACATCTAATTTAACAATTAACTGGAATATTATCACCTGTGTATTAGTGATGACATCTAATTTAACAAATAACAGGAATATTATCACCTTTGTATTAGTGATGACATCTAATTTAACAATTAACTGGAATATTATCCCCTGTGTATTAGTGACGACATCTAATTTCACAATTAACCGGAATATTATCCCCTTTGAATTCGTGATGACATCTAATTGAACAATTAACTGGAATATTATCACATGTGTATTAGTGATGACATCTAATTGAACAATTAACTGGAATATTATCCCCTGTGTTTTAGTGATGACATCCAATTTAACAATTAACTGGAATATTATCCCCTTCGAATTCGTGATGACATCTGATTGAACAATTACCTGGAATATTATCACCTGTGTATTAGTGATGACATCTAATTTAACAATTACCTGGAATATTATCACCTGTGTATTCGTGATGACATCTAACTTACCAATTAACTGGAATATTATCACCTGTGTATTAGTGATGACATCTAATTTAACAATTAACTGGAATATTATCACCTGTGTATTAGTGATGACATCTAATTTAACAATTAACTGGAATATTATCACCTGTGTATTAGTGATGACATCTAAATTAATAATTAACTGGAATATTATCCCCTGTGTATTATTAATGATATCTAATTGAACAATTAACTGGAATATTATCCCCTGTGTTTTAGTGATGACATCTAATTTAACAATTAACTGGAATATTATCCCCTTCGAATTCGTGATGACATCTGATTGAACAATTACCTGGAATATTATCACCTGTGTATTAGTGATGACATCTAATTTAACAATTAACTGGAATATTATCACCTGTGTATTCGTGATGACATCTAATTTACCAATTAACTGGAATATTATCACCTGTGTATTAGTGATGACATCTAATTTAACAATTAACTGGAATATTATCACCTGTGTATTAGTGATGACATCTAATTTAACAATTAACTGGAATATTATCACCTGTGTATTAGTGATGACATCTAATTTAATAATTAACTGGAATATTATCCCCTGTGTATTATTAATGATATCTAATTGAACAATTAACTGGAATATTATCCCCTTTGAATTCGTGATGACATCTAATTTAACAATTAACTTGAATATTATCACCTGTGTATCAGTGATGACATCTAATTTAACAATTAACCAGAATATTATCCCATTTGAATTCGTAATGACATCTAATTTACCAATTAACTGGAATATTATCACCTGTGTATTAGTGATTACATCTAATTTAACAATTAACTGGAATATTATCCCCTGTGTATTACTGATGACATCTAATTGAACAATTAACTGGATTATCACCTGTGTATTAGTGATGACATCAAATTTAACAATTAACTGGAATATTATCACCTGTGTATTAGTGATGACATCTAATTGAATAATTAACGGGAATATTATCCCCTGTGTATTTGTGATGACATCTAATTTAACAATTAACTGTAATATTATCACCTGTGTATTATTAATGATATCTAATTGAACAATTAACTGGAATATTATCCCCTTTGAATTCGTGATGACATCTAATTTAACAATTAACTGGAATATTATCACCTGTGTATCAGTGATGACATCTAATTTAACAATTAACCAGAATATTATCCCATTTGAATTCGTGATGACATCTAATTTAACAATTAACTGGAATATTATCACCTGTGTATTCGTGATGACATTTAATTTACCAATTAACTGGAATATTATCACCTGTGTATTAGTGATGACATCTAATTTAACAATTATCTGGAATATTATCCCCTGTGTATTAGTGATGACATCTAATTTAACAATTAACTGGAATATTATCACCTGTGTATTACTGATGACATCTAATTGAACAATTAACTGGAATATTATCACCTGTGTATTAGTGATGACATCAAATTTAACAATTAACTGGAATATTATCACCTGTGTATTAGTGATGACATCTAATTGAATAATTAACTGGAATATTATCCCCTGTGTATTTGTGATGACATCTAATTTAACAATTAACTGTAATATTATCACCTGTGTATTAGTGATGACATCTAATTTAACAATTAACTGGAATATTATCCCCTGTGTATTTGTGATGACGTCTAATTGAACAATTAACTGTAATATTATCACCTGTGTATTAGTGATGACATCTAATTGAACAATTAACTGGAATATTATCACCTGTGTATTACTGATGACATCTCATTGAACAATTAACTGGAATATTATCACCTGTGTATTAGTGATGACATCTAATTTAACAATTAACTGGAATATTATCCCCTTTGAATTCGTGATGACATCTAATTTAACAATTAACTGGAATATTATTCCCTGTGTATTAGCGATGACATCTAATTTAACAATTAACTGGAATATTATCAACTGTGTATTAGTGATGGCATCTAATTTAACAATTACCTGGAATATTATCACCTGTGTATTCGTGATGACATCTAATTTAACAATTAACTGGAATATTATCACCTGTGTATGAGTGATGACATCTAATTTAACAATTAACTGGAATATTATCCCCTTTGTATTCGTAATGACATCTAATTTAGCAATTGACTGGAATATTATCACCTGTGTATTAGTGATGACATCTAAATTAACAATTAACTGGAATATTATCACCTTTGTATCAGTGATGACATCTAATTTAACAATTAACTGGAATATTATCACCTGTGTATTAGTGATGACATCTAATTTAACAATTAACTGGAATATTATCACCTGTGTATTAGTGATGACATCTAATTTAACAATTAACTGGAATATTATCTCCTGAGTATTAGTGATGACATCTAATTTAACAATTAACTGGAATATTATCACCTGTGTATTAGTGATGACATCTAATTTAACAATTAACTGGAATATTATCCCCTTTGTATTCGTAATGACATCTAATTTAACAATTAACTGGAATATTATCACCTGTGTATTAGTGATGACATCTAATCTAACAATTAACTGGAATATTATCACCTGTGTATTACTGATGACATCTAATTTAACAATTAACTGGAATATTATCACCTGTGCATTCGTGATGACATCTAATTTAACAATTAACTGGAATATTATCACCTGTACATTAGTGATGACATCTAATTTAACAACTAACTGGAATATTATCACCTGTGTATTAGTGATGACATCTAATTTAACAATTAACTGGAATATTATCACCTGTGTATTAGTGATGACACCTAATTGAACAATTAACTGGAATATTATCACCTGTGTATTAGTGATGACATCTAATTTTACAATTAACTGGAATATTATCACCTGTGTATTAGTGATGACATCTAATTTAATATTAACTGGAATATTATCACCTGTGTATTAGTGATGATATCTAATTTAGCAATTAACTGGAATATTATCCCCTTTGAATTCGTGATGACATCTAATTTAACAATTAACTGGAATATTATCACCTGTGTATCAGTGATGACATCTAATTTAACAATTAACCAGAATATTATCCCATTTGAATTCGTGATGACATCTAATTTAACAATTAACTGGAATATTATCACCTGTGTATTAGTGATTACATCTAATTTAACAAATAACTGGAATATTATCACCTGTGTATTAGTGATGACATCTAACTTAGCAATTAACTGGAATATTATCCCCTGAGTATTAGTGATGACATCTAATTTAACAATTAACTGGAATATTATCCCCTTTGAATTCGTGATGACATCTAATTGAACAATTAACTGGAATATTATCACCTGTGTATTAGTGATGACATCTAATTGAACAATTAAACGGAATATTATCACCTGTGTATTAGTAATGGCATCTAATTTAACAATTAACTGGAATATTATCCCCTTCGAATTCGTGATGACATCTGATTGAACAATTACCTGGAATATTATCACCTGTGTATTAGTGATGACATCTAATTTAACAATTAACTGGAATATTATCCCCTGTGTATTCGTGATGACATCTAATTTAACAATTAACTGGAATATTATCCCCTGTGTATTCGTGATGACATCTAATTTAACAATTAACTGGAATATTATCCCCTTTGAATTCGTGATGACATCTAATTTAACAATTAACTGGAATATTATCCCCTGTGTATTAGTGATGACATCTAACTGAACAATTAATTGGAATATTATCCCCTGTGTATTAGTAATGACATCTAATTTAACAATTAACTGGAATATTATCCCCTTTGAATTCGTAATGACATCTAATTTAACAATTAACTGGAATATTATCACCTGTGTATTAGTGATAACATCTAATTTAACAATTAACTGGAATATTATCCCCTGTGTATTAGTGATGACATCTAATTGAACAATTAACTGGAATATTATCCCCTTTGAATTCGTGATGACATCTAATTTAACAATTAACTGGAATATTATCCCCTGTGTATTAGTGATGACATCAAATTGAACAATTAACGGGAATATTATCACCTGTGTATTAGTGATGACATCTAATTGAACAATTAACTGGAATATTATCACCTGTGTATTAGTGATGACATCAAATTTAACAATTAACTGGAATATTATCAACTTTGTATTAGTGATGACATCTAATTGAATAATTAACTGGAATATTATCACCTGTGTATTAGTGATGACCTCTAATTTAACAATTAACTGGAATATTATCACCTGTGTATTGGTGATGACATCTAATTTAACAATTAACTGGAATATTATCCCCTTTGAATTCGTGATGACATCTAATTTAACAATTAACTGGATTATTATCACCTGTGTATTAGTGATGACATCTAATTTAACAATTAACTGGAATATTATCCCCTGTGTATTAGTGATGACATCTAACTGAACAATTAACTGGAATATTATCACCTGTGTATTAGTGATGACATCTAATTGAACAATTAACTGGAATATTATCCCCTTTGAATTCGTGATGACATCTAATTTAACAATTAACTGCAATATTATCCCCTGTGTATTAGTGATGACATCTAATTGAACAATTAACTGGAATATTATCACCTGTGTATTAGTGATGACATCTAATTGAACAATTAACTGGAATATTATCACCTGTGTATCAGTGATGACATCAAATTTAACAATTAACTGGAATATTATCACCTGTGTATTAGAGATGACATCTAATTGAATAATTAACTGGAATATTATCACCTGTGTATTAGTGATGACATCTAATTTAACAATTAACTGGAATATTATCCCCTTTGAATTCGTGATGACATCTAATTGAACAATTACCTGGAATATTATCACCTGTGTATTGATGATGACATCTCATTGAACAATTAACTGGAATATTATCACCTGTGTATTAGTGATGACATCTAATTAAACAATTAACTGGAATATTATCCCCTGTGTATTAGTGATGACATCTAATCTAACAATTAACTGGAATATTATCACCTGTGTATTAGTGATGACATCTAATTGAACAATTAACTGGAATATTAACACCTGTGTATTAGTGATGACATCTAATTGAATTATTAACTGGAATATTATCACCTGTGTATTATTGATGACATCTAATTTAACAATTAACTGGAATATTCTCCCCTTTGAATTCGTGATGACATCTAATTGAACAATTACCTGGAATATTATCACCTGTGTATTTGTGATGACATCTCATTGAACAATTAACTGGAATATTATCACCTGTGTATTAGTGATGACATCTAATTTAACAATTAACTGGAATATTATTCCCTTTGAATTCGTGATGACATCTAATTTAACAATTAACTGGAATATTTTCCCCTGTGTATTAGCGATGACATCTAATTTAACAATTAACTGGAATATTATCACCTGTGTATGAGTGATGACATCTAATTTAACAATTAACTGGAATATTATCACCTGTGTATTCGTGATGACATCTAATTTAACAATTAACTGGAATATTATCACCTGTGTATTAGTGATGACATCTAATTTAACAATTAACTGGAATATTATTCCCCCTTTGCATTCGTAATGACATCTAATTTAGCAATTGACTGGAATATTATCACCTGTGTATTAGTGATGACATCTAATTTAACAATTAACTGGAATATTATCACCTGTGTATTAGTGATGACATCTAATTTAACAATTAACTGGAATATTATCACCTGTGTATTAGTGATGACATCTAATTTAACAATTAACTGGAATATTATCTCCTGAGTATTAGTGATGACATCTAATATAACAATTAACTGGAATATTATCACCTGTGTATTAGTGATGACATCTAATTGAACAATTAACTGGAATATTATCACCTGTACATTAGCCATGACATCTAATTTAACAATTAACTGGAATATTATCACCTGTGTATTCGTGATGACATCTAATTGAACAATTAACTGGAATATTATCCCCTTTGAATTCGTGATGACATCTAATTTAACAATTAACTGGAATATTATCACCTGTGTATTAGTGATGACATCTAATTTAACAATTAACTGGAATATTATCCCCTGTGTATTAGTGATGACCTCTAACTGAACAATTAACTGGAATATTATCACCTGTGTATTAGTGATGACATCTAACTGAACAATTAACTGGAATATTATCACCTGTGCATTAGTGATGACATCTAATTTAACAATTAACTGGAATATTATCACCTGTGTATTAGTGATGACATCTAATTGAACAATTAACTGGAATATTATCCCCTTTGAATTCGTGATGACATCTAATTTAACAATTAACTGGAATATTATCACCTGTGTATTAGTGATGACATCTAATTTAACAATTAACTGGAATATTATCCCCTGTGTATAAGTGATGAATCCTCTGAAGAAGGAATTTTCCTCCACACAAGATCAGGGGGCAGGTTGTTCAACCTTGCCCGTCTAAGAGCGAAGTCCAAAGTACGGAAAGTCCTCATCAGAGAACTCCTCTTTGCTGACGATGCTGCTTTAACATCTCACACTGAAGAATGCCTGCAGAGTCTCATCGACAGGTTTGCGTCTGCCTGCAATGAATTTGGCCTAACCATCAGCCTCAAGAAAACGAACATCATGGGGCAGGATGTCAGAAATGCTCCATCCATCAATATTGGCGACCACGCTCTGGAAGTGGTTCAAGAGTTCACCTACCTAGGCTCAACTATCACCAGTAACCTGTCTCTAGATGCAGAAATCAACAAGCGCATGGGTAAGGCTTCCACTGCTATGTTCAGACTGGCCAAGAGAGTGTGGGAAAATGGCGCACTGACACGGAACACAAAAGTCCGAGTGTATCAGGCCTGTGTCCTCAGTACCTTGCTCTACGGCAGCGAGGCCTGGACAACGTATGCCAGCCAAGAGCGACGTCTCAATTCATTCCATCTTCGCTGCCTTCGGAGAATACTTGACATCAGGTGGCAGGACTATATCTCCAACACAGAAGTCCTTAAAGCGGCCAACATCCCCAGCTTATACACACTACTGAGTCAGCGGCGCTTGAGATGGCTTGGCCATGTGAGCCGCATGGAAGATGGCAGGATCCCCAAAGACACATTGTACAGCGAGCTTGCCACTGGTATCAGACCCACCGGCCGTCCATGTCTCCGTTATAAAGACGTCTGCAAACGCGACATGAAATCGTGTGACATTGATCACAAGTCGTGGGAGTCAGTTGCCAGCATTCGCCAGAGCTGGCGGGCAGCCATAAAGACAGGGCTAAATTGTGGCGAGTCGAAGAGACTTAGTAGTTGGCAGGAAAAAAGACAGAGGCGCAAGGGGAGAGCCAACTGTGCAACAGCCCCAACAAACAAATTTCTCTGCAGCACCTGTGGAAGAGCCTGTCACTCCAGAATTGGCCTTTATAGCCACTCCAGGCGCTGCTTCACAAACCACTGACCACCTCCAGGCGCGTATCCATTGTCTCTCGAGATAAGGAGGCCCAAAAGAATTAGTGATGACATCTAACTGAACAATTAACTGGAATATTATCACCTGTGTATCAGTGATGACATCTAACTGAACAATTAACTGGAATATTATCACCTATGCATTAGTGATGACATCTAATTTAACAATTAACTGGAATATTATCACCTGTGTATTAGTTATGACATCTAATTTAACAATTAACTGGAATATTATCCCCTGTGTATTAGTGATGACATCTAACTGAACAATTAACTGGAATATTATCACCTGTGCATTAGTGATGACATCTAATTTAACAATTAACTGGAATATTATCACCTGTGTATTAGTGATGACATCTAATTTAACAATTAACTGGAATATTATCCCCTGTGTATTAGTGATGACATCTAACTGAACAATTAACTGGAATATTATCACCTGTGCATTAGTGATGACATCTAATTTAACAATTAACTGGAATATTATCACCTGTGTATTAGTGATGACATCTAATTTAACAATTAACTGGAATATTATCACCTGTGTATTAGTGATGACATCTAATTGACCAATTAACTGGAATATTATCCCCTTTGAATTCGTGATGACATCTAATTTAACAATTAACTGGAATATTATCACCTGTGTATTAGTGATGACATCTAATTTAACAATTAACTGGAATATTATCACCTGTGTATTAGTGATGACATCTAATTGAACAATTAACTGGAATATTATCCCCTGTATATTAGTGATGACATCTAATTTAATATTAACTGGAATATTATCACCTGTGTATTAGTGATGATATCTAATTTAGCAATTAACTGGAATATTATCCCCTTTAAATTCGTGATGACATCTAATTTAACAATTAACTGGAATATTATCACCTGTGTATCAGTGATGACATCTAATTTAACAATTAACCAGAATATTATCCCATTTGAATTCGTGATGACATCTAATTTAACAATTAACTGGAATATTATCACCTGTGTATTAGTGATGACATCTAATTTAACAAATAACTGGAATACTATCACCTGTGTATTAGTGATGACATCTAACTTAAGAATTAACTGGAATATTATCCCTTGTGTATTAGTGATGACATCTAATTTAACAATTAACTGGAATATTATCCCCTTTGAATTCGTGATGACATCTAATTGAACAATTAACTGGAATATTATCACCTGTGTATTAGTGATGACATCTAATTGAACAATTAAACGGAATATTATCACCTGTGTATTATGAATGGCATCTAATTTAACAATTAACTGGAATATTATCCCCTTCGAATTCGTGATGACATCTGATTGAACAATTACCTGGAATATTATCACCTGTGTATTAGTGATGACATCTAATTTAACAATTAACTGGAATATTATCACCTGTGTATTAGTGATGACATCTAATTTAACAATTAACTGGAATATTATCCCCTGTGTATTAGTGATGACATCTAACTGAACAATTAACTGGAATATTATCACCTGTGTATTAGTGATGACATATAACTGAACAATTAACTGGAATATTATCACCTGTGCATTAGTGATGACATCTAATTTAACAATTAACTGGAATATTATCACCTGTATATTAGTGATGACATCTAATTGAACAATTAACTGGAATATTATCCCCTTTGAATTCGTGATGACATCTAATTTAACAATTAACTGGAATATTATCACCTGTGTATTAGTGATGACATCTAATTTAACAATTAACTGGAATATTATCCCCTGTGTGTTCGTGATGACACCTAATTTAACAATTAGCTGGAATATTATCCCCTTTGAATTCGTGATGACATCTAATTTAACAATTAACTGGAATATTATCACCTGTGTATTAGTGATGACATCTAATTTAACAATTAACTGGAATATTATCACCTGTGTATTAGTGATGACATCTAATTGAACAATTAACAGGAATATTATCCCCTGTATTTTAGTGATGACATCTAATTTAATATTAACTGGAATATTATCACCTGTGTATTAGTGATGATATCTAATTTAGCAATTAACTGGAATATTATCCCCTTTAAATTCGTGATGACATCTAATTGAACAATTAACTGGAATATTATCACCTGTGTATCAGTGATGACATCTAATTTAACAATTAACCAGAATATTATCCCATTTGAATTCGTGATGACATCTAATTTAACAATTAACTGGAATATTATCACCTGTGTATTAGTGATGACATCTAATTTAACAAATAACTGGAATATTATCACCTGTGTATTAGTGATGACATCTAACTTAAGAATTAACTGGAATATTATCCCCTGTGTATTAGTGATGACATCTAATTTAACAATTAACTGGAATATTATCCCCTTTGAATTCGTGATGACATCTAATTGAACAATTAACTGGAATATTATCACCTGTGTATTAGTGATGACATCTAATTGAACAATTAAACGGAATATTATCACCTGTGTATTATGAATGGCATCTAATTTAACAATTAACTGGAATATTATCCCCTGTATATTAGTGATGACATCTGATTGAACAATTACCTGGAATATTATCACCTGTGTATTAGTGATGACATCTAATTTAACAATTAACTGGAATATTATCACCTGTGTATTAGTGATGACATCTAATTTAACAATTAACTGGAATATTATCCCCTGTGTATTAGTGATGACATCTAACTGAACAATTAACTGGAATATTATCACCTGTGTATTAGTGATGACATCTAACTGAACAATTAACTGGAATATTATCACCTGTGCATTAGTGATGACATCTAATTTAACAATTAACTGGAATATTATCACCTGTGTATTAGTGATGACATCTAATTGAACAATTAACTGGAATATTATCCCCTTTGAATTCGTGATGACATCTAATTTAACAATTAACTGGAATATTATCACCTGTGTATTAGTGATGCCATCTAATTTAACAATTAACTGGAATATTATCCCCTGTGTATTAGTGATGACATCTAACTGAACAATTAACTGGAATATTATCACCTGTGTATTAGTGATGACATCTAACTGAACAATTAACTGGAATATTATCACCTGTGCATTAGTGATGACATCTAATTTAACAATTAACTGGAATATTATCACCTGTGTATTAGTTATGACATCTAATTTAACAATTAACTGGAATATTATCCCCTGTGTATTAGTGATGACATCTAACTGAACAATTAACTGGAATATTATCACCTTTGCATTAGTGATGACATCAAATTTAACAATTAACTGGAATATTATCACCTGTGTATTAGTGATGACATCTAATTTAACAATTAACTGGAATATTATCCCCTGTGTATTAGTGATGACATCTAACCGAACAATTAACTGGAATATTATCACCTGTGCATTAGTGATGACATCTAATTTAACAATTAACTGGAATATTATCACCTGTGTATTAGTGATGACATCTAATTTAACAATTAACTGGAATATTATCACCTGTGTATTAGTGATGACATCTAATTTAACAATTAACTGGAATATTATCCCCTGTGTATTAGTGATGACATCTAACTGAACAATTAACCGGAATATTATCACCTGTGTATTAGTGATGACATATAACTGAACAATTAACTGGAATATTATCACCTGTGCATTAGTGATGACATCTAATTTAACAATTAACTGGAATATTATCACCTGTATATTAGTGATGACATCTAATTGAACAATTAACTGGAATATTATCCCCTTTGAATTCGTGATGACATCTAATTTAACAATTAACTGGAATATTATCACCTGTGTATTAGTGATGACATCTAATTTAACAATTAACTGGAATATTATCCCCTGTGTGTTCGTGATGACACCTAATTTAACAATTAGCTGGAATATTATCCCCTTTGAATTCGTGATGACATCTAATTTAACAATTAACTGGAATATTATCACCTGTGTATTAGTGATGACATCTAATTTAACAATTAACTGGAATATTATCACCTGTGTATTAGTGATGACATCTAATTGAACAATTAACAGGAATATTATCCCCTGTATTTTAGTGATGACATCTAATTTAATATTAACTGGAATATTATCACCTGTGTATTAGTGATGATATCTAATTTAGCAATTAACTGGAATATTATCCCCTTTAAATTCGTGATGACATCTAATTTAACAATTAACTGGAATATTATCACCTGTGTATCAGTGATGACATCTAATTTAACAATTAACCGGAATATTATCCCATTTGAATTCGTGATGACATCTAATTTAACAATTAACTGGAATATTATCACCTGTGTATTAGTGATGACATCTAATTTAACAAATAACTGGAATATTATCACCTGTGTATTCGTGATGACATCTAACTTAAGAATTAACTGGAATATTATCCCCTGTGTATTAGTGATGACATCTAATTTAACAATTAACTGGAATATTATCCCCTTTGAATTCGTGATGACATCTAATTGAACAATTAACTGGAATATTATCACCTGTGTATTAGTGATGACATCTAATTGAACAATTAAACGGAATATTATCACCTGTGTATTATGAATGGCATCTAATTTAACAATTAACTGGAATATTATCCCCTGTATATTAGTGATGACATCTGATTGAACAATTACCTGGAATATTATCACCTGTGTATTAGTGATGACATCTAATTTAACAATTAACTGGAATATTATCACCTGTGTATTAGTGATGACATCTAATTTAACAATTAACTGGAATATTATCCCCTGTGTATTAGTGATGACATCTAACTGAACAATTAACTGGAATATTATCACCTGTGCATTATTGATGACATCTAACTGAACAATTAACTGGAATATTATCACCTGTGCATTAGTGATGACATCTAATTTAACAATTAACTGGAATATTATCACCTGTGTATTAGTGATGACATCTAATTGAACAATTAACTGGAATATTATCCCCTTTGAATTCGTGATGACATCTAATTTAACAATTAACTGGAATATTATCACCTGTGTATTAGTGATGACATCTAATTTAACAATTAACTGGAATATTATCCCCTGTGTATTAGTGATGACATCTAACTGAACAATTAACTGGAATATTATCACCTGTGTATTAGTGATGACATCTAACTGAACAATTAACTGGAATATTATCACCTGTGCATTAGTGATGACATCTAATTTAACAATTAACTGGAATATTATCACCTGTGTATTAGTTATGACATCTAATTTAACAATTAACTGGAATATTATCCCCTGTGTATTAGTGATGACATCTAACTGAACAATTAACTGGAATATTATCACCTGTGCATTAGTGATGACATCAAATTTAACAATTAACTGGAATATTATCACCTGTGTATTAGTGATGACATCTAATTTAACAATTAACTGGAATATTATCCCCTGTGTATTAGTGATGACATCTAACTGAACAATTAACTGGAATATTATCACCTGTGCATTAGTGATGACATCTAATTTAACAATTAACTGGAATATTATCACCTGTGTATTAGTGATGACATCTAATTTAACAATTAACTGGAATATTATCACCTGTGTATTAGTGATGACATCTAATTGACCAATTAACTGGAATATTATCCCCTTTGAATTCGTGATGACATCTAATTTAACAATTAACTGGAATATTATCACCTGTGTATTAGTGATGACATCTAATTTAACAATTAACTGGAATATTATCACCTGTGTATTAGTGATGACATCTAATTGAACAATTAACTGGAATATTATCCCCTGTATATTAGTGATGACATCTAATTTAATATTAACTGGAATATTATCACCTGTGTATTAGTGATGATATCTAATTTAGCAATTAACTGGAATATTATCCCTTTTAAATTCGTGATGACATCTAATTTAACAATTAACTGGAATATTATCACATGTGTATCAGTGATGACATCTAATTTAACAATTAACCAGAATATTATCCCATTTGAATTCGTGATGACATCTAATTTAACAATTAACTGGAATATTATCACCTGTGTAATTGTGATGACATCTAATTTAACAATTAACTGGAATATTATCCCATTTGAATTCGTGATGACATCTAATTTAACAATTAACTGGAATATTATCCCCTGTGTATTAGCGATGACATCTAATTTAACAATTAACTGGAATATTATCACCTGTGTATTAGTGATGACATCTAATTTAACAATTAACTGGAATATTATCACCAGTGTATTAGTGATGACATCTAATTTAACAATTAACTGGAATATTATCCCCTTTGTATTCGTAATGACATCTAATTTAGCAATTGACTGGAATATTATCACCTGTGTATTAGTGATGACATCTAATTTAACAATTAACTGGAATATTATCACCTTTGTATCAGTGATGACATCTAATTTAACAATTAACTGGAATATTATCACCTGTGTATTAGTGATGACATCTAATTTAACAATTAACTGGAATATTATCACCTGTGTATTAGTGATGACATCTAATTTAACAATTAACTGGAATATTATCTCCTGAGTATTAGTGATGACATCTAATATAACAATCAACTGGAATATTATCACCTGTGTATTAGTGATGACATCTAATTGAACAATTAACTGGAATATTATCACCTGTGCATTAGTGATGACATCAAATTTAACAATTAACTGGAATATTATCACCTGTGTATTCGTGATGACATCTAATTGAACAATTAACTGGAATATTATCCCATTTGAATTCGTGATGACATCTAATTTAACAATTAACTGGAATATTATCACCTGTGTATTAGTGATGACATCTAATTTAACAATTAACTGGAATATTATCCCCTGTGTATTAGTGATGACATCTAACTGAACAATTAACTGGAATATTATCACCGGTGTATTAGTGATGACATCTAACTGAACAATTAACTGGAATATTATCACCTGTGCATTAGTGATGACATCTAATTTAACAATTAACTGGAATATTATCACCTGTGTATTAGTTATGACATCTAATTTAACAATTAACTGGAATATTATCCCCTGTGTATTAGTGATGACATCTAACTGAACAATTAACTGGAATATTATCAGCTGTGCATTAATGATGACATCTAATTTAACAATTAACTGGAATATTATCACCTGTGTATTAGTGATGACATCTAATTTAACAATTAACTGGAATATTATCCCCTGTGTATTAGTGATGACATCTAACTGAACAATTAACTGGAATATTATCACCTGTGCATTAGTGATGACATCTAATTTAACAATTAACTGGAATATTATCACCTGTGTATTAGTGATGACATCTAATTTAACAATTAACTGGAATATTATCACCTGTGTATTAGTAATGACATGTAATTGACCAATTAACTGGAATATTATCCCCTTTGAATTCGTGATGACATCTAATTTAACAATTAACTGGAATATTATCACCTGTGTATTAGTGATGACATCTAATTTAACAATTAACTGGAATATTATCACCTGTGTATTAGTGATGACATCTAATTGAACAATTAACTGGAATATTATCCCCTGTATATTAGTGATGACATCTAATTTAATATTAACTGGAATATTATCACCTGTGTATTAGTGATGATATCTAATTTAGCAATTAACTGGAATATTATTCCCTTTAAATTCGTGATGACATCTAATTTAACAATTAACTGCAATATTATCACCTGTGTATCAGTGATGACATCTAATTTAACAATTAACCAGAATATTATCCCATTTGAATTCGTGATGACATCTAATTTAACAATTAACTGGAATATTATCACCTGTGTATTAGTGATGACATCTAATTTAACAAATAACTGGAATATTATCACCTGTGTATTAGTGATGACATCTAACTTAAGAATTAACTGGAATATTATCCCCTGTGTATTAGTGATGACATCTAATTTAACAATTAACTGGAATATTATCCCCTTTGAATTCGTGATGACATCTAATTGAACAATTAACTGGAATATTATCACCTGTGTATTAGTGATGACATCTAATTGAACAATTAAACGGAATATTATCACCTGTGTATTATGAATGGCATCTAATTTAACAATTAACTGGAATATTATCCCCTTCGAATTCGTGATGACATCTGATTGAACAATTACCTGGAATATTATCACCTGTGTATTAGTGATGACATCTAATTTAACAATTAACTGGAATATTATCACCTGTGTATTAGTGATGACATCTAATTTAACAATTAACTGGAATATTATCCCCTGTGTATTAGTGATGACATCTAATTGAACAATTAACTGGAATATTATCACCTGTGTATTAGTGATGACATCTAACTGAACAATTACCTGGAATATTATCACCTGTGCATTAGTGATGACATCTAATTTAACAATTAACTGGAATATTATCACCTGTGTATTAGTGATGACATCTAATTGAACAATTAACTGGAATATTATCCCCTTTGAATTCGTGATGACATCTAATTTAACAATTAACTGGAATATTATCACCTGTGTATTCGTGATGACATCTAATTTAACAATTAACTGGAATATTATCCCCTGTGTATTAGTGATGACATCTAACTGAACAATTAACTGGAATATTATCACCTGTGTATTAGTGATGACATCTAACTGAACAATTAACTGGAATATTATCACCTGTGCATTAGTGATGGCATCTAATTTAACAATTAACTGGAATATTATCACCTGTGTATTAGTTATGACATCTAATTTAACAATTAACTGGAATATTATCCCCTGTGTATTAGTGATGACATCTAACTGAACAATTAACTGGAATATTATCACCTGTGCATTAGTGATGACATCTAATTTAACAATTAACTGGAATATTATCACCTGTGTATTAGTAATGACATCTAATTTAACAATTAAGTGGAATATTATCCCCTGTGTATTAGTGATGACATCTAACTGAACAATTAACTGGAATATTATCACCTTTGCATTAGTGATGACATCTAATTTAACAATTAACTGGAATATTATCACCTGTGTATTAGTGATGACATCTAATTTAACAATTAACTGGAATATTATCACCTGTGTATTAGTGATGACATCTAATTGACCAATTAACTGGAATATTATCCCCTTTGAATTCGTGATGACATCTAATTTAACAATTAACTGGAATATTATCACCTGTGTATTAGTGATGACATCTAATTTAACAATTAACTGGAATATTATCACCTGTGTATTAGTGATGACATCTAATTGAACAATTAACTGGAATATTATCCCCTGTATATTAGTGATGACATCTAATTTA
This sequence comes from Heterodontus francisci, assembly GCF_036365525.1. Lineage (NCBI taxonomy): Eukaryota > Metazoa > Chordata > Chondrichthyes > Heterodontiformes > Heterodontidae > Heterodontus > Heterodontus francisci. The sequence continues at coordinate 1,418,066 of NW_027140672.1, forward strand.
ATATTAACTGGAATATTATCACCTGTGTATTAGTGATGATATCTAATTTAGCAATTAACTGGAATATTATCCCCTTTAAATTCGTGATGACATCTAATTTAACAATTAACTGGAATATTATCACCTGTGTATCAGTGAAGACATCTAATTTAACAATTAACCAGAATATTATCCCACTTGAATTCGTGATGACATCTAATTTAACAATTAACTGGAATATTATCACCTGTGTATTAGTGATGACATCTAATTTAACAACTAACTGGAATATTATCACCTGTGTATTAGTGATGACATCTAACTTAAGAATTAACTGGAATATTATCCCCTGTGTATTAGTGATGACATCTAATTCAACAATTAACTGGAATATTATCCCCTTTGAATTCGTGATGACATCTAATTGAACAATTAGCTGGAATATTATCACCTGTGCATTAGTGATGACATCTAATTGAACAATTAAACGGAATATTATCACCTGTGTATTATGAATGGCATCTAATTTAACAATTAACTGGAATATTATCCCCTTCGAATTCGTGATGACATCTGATTGAACAATTATCTGGAATATTATCACCTGTGTATTAGTGATGACATCTAATTTAACAATTAACTGGAATATTATCCCCTGTGTGTTCGTGATGACACCTAATTTAACAATTAGCTGGAATATTATCCCCTTTGAATTCGTGATGACATCTGATTGAACAATTACCTGGAATATTATCACCTGTGTATTAGTGATGACATCTAATTTAACAATTAACTGGAATATTATCCCCTGTGTATTCGTGATGACATCTAAATTAACAATTAACTGGAATATTATCCCCTGTGTATTCGTGATGACATCTAACTGAACAATTAACTGGAATATTATCAGCTGTGTATTAGTGATGACATCTAATTGAACAATTAACTGGAATATTATCCCCTTTGAATTCGTGATGACATCTAATTTAACAATTAACTGGAATATTATCACCTGTGTATTAGTAATGACATCTAATTGACCAATTAACTGGAATATTATCCCCTTTGAATTCGTGATGACATCTAATTTAACAATTAACTGGAATATTATCACCTGTGTATTAGTAATGACATCTAATTTAACAATTAAGTGGAATATTATCCCCTGTGTATTAGTGATGACATCTAACTGAACAATTAACTGGAATATTATCACCTTTGCATTAGTGATGACATCTAATTTAACAATTAACTGGAATATTATCACCTGTGTATTAGTGATGACATCTAATTTAACAATTAACTGGAATATTATCACCTGTGTATTAGTGATGACATCTAATTGACCAATTAACTGGAATATTATCCCCTTTGAATTCGTGATGACATCTAATTTAACAATTAACTGGAATATTATCACCTGTGTATTAGTGATGACATCTAATTTAACAATTAACTGGAATATTATCACCTGTGTATTAGTGATGACATCTAATTGAACAATTAACTGGAATATTATCCCCTGTATATTAGTGATGACATCTAATTTAATATTAACTGGAATATTATCACCTGTGTATTAGTGATGATATCTAATTTAGCAATTAACTGGAATATTATCCCCTTTAAATTCGTGATGACATCTAATTTAACAATTAACTGGAATATTATCACCTGTGTATCAGTGAAGACATCTAATTTAACAATTAACCAGAATATTATCCCACTTGAATTCGTGATGACATCTAATTTAACAATTAACTGGAATATTATCACCTGTGTATTAGTGATGACATCTAATTTAACAACTAACTGGAATATTATCACCTGTGTATTAGTGATGACATCTAACTTAAGAATTAACTGGAATATTATCCCCTGTGTATTAGTGATGACATCTAATTCAACAATTAACTGGAATATTATCCCCTTTGAATTCGTGATGACATCTAATTGAACAATTAGCTGGAATATTATCACCTGTGCATTAGTGATGACATCTAATTGAACAATTAAACGGAATATTATCACCTGTGTATTATGAATGGCATCTAATTTAACAATTAACTGGAATATTATCCCCTTCGAATTCGTGATGACATCTGATTGAACAATTATCTGGAATATTATCACCTGTGTATTAGTGATGACATCTAATTTAACAATTAACTGGAATATTATCCCCTGTGTGTTCGTGATGACACCTAATTTAACAATTAGCTGGAATATTATCCCCTTTGAATTCGTGATGACATCTGATTGAACAATTACCTGGAATATTATCACCTGTGTATTAGTGATGACATCTAATTTAACAATTAACTGGAATATTATCCCCTGTGTATTCGTGATGACATCTAAATTAACAATTAACTGGAATATTATCCCCTGTGTATTCGTGATGACATCTAACTGAACAATTAACTGGAATATTATCAGCTGTGTATTAGTGATGACATCTAATTGAACAATTAACTGGAATATTATCCCCTTTGAATTCGTGATGACATCTAATTTAACAATTAACTGGAATATTATCACCTGTGTATTAGTAATGACATCTAATTGACCAATTAACTGGAATATTATCCCCTTTGAATTCGTGATGACATCTAATTTAACAATTAACTGGAATATTATCACCTGTGTATTAGTGATGACATCTAATTTAACAATTAACTGGAATATTATCACCTGTGTATTAGTGATGACATCTAATTGAACAATTAACTGGAATATTATCCCCTGTATATTAGTGATGACATCTAATTTAATATTAACTGGAATATTATCACCTGTGTATTAGTGATGATATCTAATTTAGCAATTAACTGGAATATTATTCCCTTTAAATTCGTGATGACATCTAATTTAACAATTAACTGCAATATTATCACCTGTGTATCAGTGATGACATCTAATTTAACAATTAACCAGAATATTATCCCATTTGAATTCGTGATGACATCTAATTTAACAATTAACTGGAATATTATCACCTGTGTATTAGTGATGACATCTAATTTAACAAATAACTGGAATATTATCACCTGTGTATTAGTGATGACATCTAACTTAAGAATTAACTGGAATATTATCCCCTGTGTATTAGTGATGACATCTAATTTAACAATTAACTGGAATATTATCCCCTTTGAATTCGTGATGACATCTAATTGAACAATTAACTGGAATATTATCACCTGTGTATTAGTGATGACATCTAATTGAACAATTAAACGGAATATTATCACCTGTGTATTATGAATGGCATCTAATTTAACAATTAACTGGAATATTATCCCCTTCGAATTCGTGATGACATCTGATTGAACAATTACCTGGAATATTATCACCTGTGTATTAGTGATGACATCTAATTTAACAATTAACTGGAATATTATCACCTGTGTATTAGTGATGACATCTAATTTAACAATTAACTGGAATATTATCCCCTGTGTATTAGTGATGACATCTAACTGAACAATTAACTGGAATATTATCACCTGTGTATTAGTGATGACATCTAACTGAACAATTACCTGGAATATTATCACCTGTGCATTAGTGATGACATCTAATTTAACAATTAACTGGAATATTATCACCTGTGTATTAGTGATGACATCTAATTGAACAATTAACTGGAATATTATCCCTTTTGAATTCGTGATGACATCTAATTTAACAATTAACTGGAATATTATCACCTGTGTATTCGTGATGACATCTAATTTAACAATTAACTGGAATATTATCCCCTGTGTATTAGTGATGACATCTAACTGAACAATTAACTGGAATATTATCACCTGTGTATTAGTGATGACATCTAACTGAACAATTAACTGGAATATTATCACCTGTGCATTAGTGATGGCATCTAATTTAACAATTAACTGGAATATTATCACCTGTGTATTAGTTATGACATCTAATTTAACAATTAACTGGAATATTATCCCCTGTGTATTAGTGATGACATCTAACTGAACAATTAACTGGAATATTATCACCTGTGCATTAGTGATGACATCTAATTTAACAATTAACTGGAATATTATCACCTGTGTATTAGTGATGACATCTAATTTAACAATTAAGTGGAATATTATCCCCTGTGTATTAGTGATGACATCTAACTGAACAATTAACTGGAATATTATCACCTGTGCATTAGTGATGACATCTAATTTAACAATTAACTGGAATATTATCACCTGTGTATTAGTGATGACATCTAATTTAACAATTAACTGGAATATTATCACCTGTGTATTAGTGATGACATCTAATTGACCAATTAACTGGAATATTATCCCCTTTGAATTCGTGATGACATCTAATTTAACAATTAACTGGAATATTATCACCTGTGTATTAGTGATGACATCTAATTTAACAATTAACTGGAATATTATCACCTGTGTATTAGTGATGACATCTAATTGAACAATTAACTGGAATATTATCCCCTGTATATTAGTGATGACATCTAATTTAATATTAACTGGAATATTATCACCTGTGTATTAGTGATGATATCTAATTTAGCAATTAACTGGAATATTATCCCCTTTAAATTCGTGATGACATCTAATTTAACAATTAACTGGAATATTATCACCTGTGTATCAGTGAAGACATCTAATTTAACAATTAACCAGAATATTATCCCATTTGAATTCGTGATGACATCTAATTTAACAATTAACTGGAATATTATCACCTGTGTATTAGTGATGACATCTAATTTAACAACTAACTGGAATATTATCACCTGTGTATTAGTGATGACATCTAACTTAAGAATTAACTGGAATATTATCCCCTGTGTATTAGTGATGACATCTAATTCAACAATTAACTGGAATATTATCCCCTTTGAATTCGTGATGACATCTAATTGAACAATTAGCTGGAATATTATCACCTGTGCATTAGTGATGACATCTAATTGAACAATTAAACGGAATATTATCACCTGTGTATTATGAATGGCATCTAATTTAACAATTAACTGGAATATTATCCCCTTCGAATTCGTGATGACATCTGATTGAACAATTACCTGGAATATTATCACCTGTGTATTAGTGATGACATCTAATTTAACAATTAACTGGAATATTATCCCCTGTGTGTTCGTGATGACACCTAATTTAACAATTAGCTGGAATATTATCCCCTTTGAATTCGTGATGACATCTGATTGAACAATTACCTGGAATATTATCACCTGTGTATTAGTGATGACATCTAATTTAACAATTAACTGGAATATTATCCCCTGTGTATTCGTGATGACATCTAAATTAACAATTAACTGGAATATTATCCCCTGTGTATTCGTGATGACATCTAACTGAACAATTAACTGGAATATTATCAGCTGTGTATTAGTGATGACATCTAATTGAACAATTAACTGGAATATTATCCCCTTTGAATTCGTGATGACATCTAATTTAACAATTAACTGGAATATTATCACCTGTGCATTAGTGATGACATCTAATTTAACAATTAACTGGAATATTATCCCCTTCGAATTCGTGATGACATCTGATGGAACAATTACATGCAATATTATCACCTGTGTATTAGTGATGACATCTAACTTAACAATTAACTGGAATATTATCCCCTGTGTATTCGTGATGACATCTAATTTAACAATTAACTGGAAGATTATCCCCCTTGAATTCGTGATGACATCTAATTTAACAATTAACTGGAATATTATCACCTGTGTATTAGTGATGACATCTAATTTAACAATTAACTGGAATATTATCCCCTGTGTATTAGTGATGACATCTAACTGAACAATTAACTGGAATATTATCACCTGTGTATTAGTGATGACATCTAACTGAACAATTAACTGGAATATTATCACCTGTGCATTAGTGATGGCATCTAATTTAACAATTAACTGGAATATTATCACCTGTGTATTAGTTATGACATCTAATTTAACAATTAACTGGAATATTATCCCCTGTGTATTAGTGATGACATCTAACTGAACAATTAATTGGAATATTATCACCTGTGCATTAGTGATGACATCTAATTTAACAATTAACTGGAATATTATCACCTGTGTATTAGTGATGACATCTAATTTAACAATTAACTGGAATATTATCCCCTGTGTATTAGTCATGACATCTAACTGAACAATTAACTGGAATATTATCACCTGTGCATTAGTGATGACATCTAATTTAACAATTAACTGGAATATTATCACCTGTGTATTAGTGATGACATCTAATTTAACAATTAACTGGAATATTCTCACCTGTGTATTAGTGATGACATCTAATTGACCAATTAACTGGAATATTATCCCCTTTGAATTCGTGATGACATCTAATTTAACAATTAACTGGAATATTATCACCTGTGCATTAGTGATGACATCTAATTTAACAATTAACTGGAATATTATCACCTGTGTATTAGTGATGACATCTAATTGAACAATTAACTGGAATATTATCCCCTGTATATTAGTGATGACATCTAATTTAATATTAACTGGAATATTATCACCTGTGTATTAGTGATGATATCTAATTTAGCAATTAACTGGAATATTATCCCCTTTAAATTCGTGATGACATCTAATTTAACAATTAACTGGAATATTATCACCTGTGTATCAGTGATGACATCTAATTTAACAATTAACCAGAATATTATCCCATTTGAATTCGTGATGACATCTAATTTAACAATTAACTGGAATATTATCACCTGTGTATTAGTGATGACATCTAATTTAACAACTAACTGGAATATTATCACCTGTGTATTAGTGATGACATCTAACTTAAGAATTAACTGGAATATTATCCCCTGTGTATTAGTGATGACATCTAATTCAACAATTAACTGGAATATTATCCCCTTTGAATTCGTGATGACATCTAATTGAACAATTAACTGGAATATTATCACCTGTGCATTAGTGATGACATCTAATTGAACAATTAAACGGAATATTATCACCTGTGTATTATGAATGGCATCTAATTTAACAATTAACTGGAATATTATCCCCTTCGAATTCGTGATGACATCTGATTGAAAAATTACCTGGAATATTATCACCTGTGTATTAGTGATGACATCTAATTTAACAATTAACTGGAATATTATCCCCTGTGTGTTCGTGATGACACCTAATTTAACAATTAGCTGGAATATTATCCCCTTTGAATTCGTGATGACATCTGATTGAACAATTACCTGGAATATTATCACCTGTGTATTAGTGATGACATCTAATTTAGCAATTAACTGGAATATTATTCCCTGTGTATTCGTGATGACATCTAATTTAACAATTAACTGGAATATTATCCCCTGTGTATTCGTGATGACATCTAACTGAACAATTAACTGGAATATTATCAGCTGTGTATTAGTGATGACATCTAATTGAACAATTAACTGGAATATTATCCCCTTTGAATTCGTGATGACATCTAATTTAACAATTAACTGGAATATTATCACCTGTGCATTAGTGATGACATCTAATTTAACAATTAACTGGAATATTATCCCCTTCGAATTCGTGATGACATCTGATGGAACAATTACCTGCAATATTATCACCTGTGTATTAGTGATGACATCTAATTTAACAATTAACTGGAATATTATCCCCTGTGTATTCGTGATGACATCTAATTTAACAATTAACTGGAATATTATCCCCTGTGTATTAGTGATGACATCTAACTGAACAATTAACTGGAATATTATCACCTGTGTATTAGTGATGACATCTAATTTAACAATTAACTGGAATATTATCACCTGTGTATTAGTGATGACATCTAATTTAACAATAAACTGGAATATTATCCCCTTTGAATTCGTGATGACATCTAATTTAACAATTAACTGGACTATTATCCTCTGTGTATTAGCGATGACATCTAATTTAACAATTAACTGGAATATTATCACCTCTGTATTAGTGATGACATCTAATTTAACAATTAACTGGAATATTATCAACTGTGTATTCGTGATGACATCTAATTTAACAATTAACTGGAATATTATCACCTGTGTATTAGTGATGACATCTAATTTAACAATTAACTGGAATATTATCCCCTTTGTATTCGTAATGACATCTAATTTAGCAATTGACTGGAATATTATCACCTGTGTATTAGTGATGACATCTAATTTAACAATTAACTGGAATATTATCACCTTTGTATCAGTGATGACATCTAATTTAACAATTAACTGGAATATTATCACCTGTGTATTAGTGATGACATCTAATTTAACAATTAACTGGAATATTATCACCTGTGTATTAGTGATGACATCTAATTTAACAATTAACTGGAATATTATCTCCAGAGTATTAGTGATGACATCTAATTTAACAATTAACTGGAATATTAACACCTGTGTATTAGTGATGACATCTAATTTAACAATTAACTGGAATATTATCCCCTTTGTATTCGTAATGACATCTAATTGAACAATTAACTGGAATATTATCACCTGTGTATTAGTGATGACATCTAATCTAACAATTAACTGGAATATTATTACCTGTGTATTAGTGATGACATCTAATTTAACAATTAACTGGAATATTATCACCTGTGTATTCGTGATGACATCTAATTTAACAATTAACTGGAATATTATCACCTGTGCATTAGTGATGACATCTAATTTAACAATTAACTGGAATATTATCACCTGTGTATTAGTGATGACATCTAATTTAACAATTAACTGGAATATTATCACCTGTGTATTCGTGATGACATCTAATTTAACAATTAACTGGAATATTATCACCTGTGCATTAGTGATGACATCTAATTTAACAATTAACTGGAATATTATCACCTGTGCATTTGCGATGACATCTAATTTGACAATTAACTGGAATATTATCACCTGTGTATTAGTGATGACATCTAATTTAACAATTAACTGGAATATTATCACCTGTGTATTAGTGATGACATCTAATTGAACAATTAACTGGAATATTATATTCTTTGAATTCGTGATGACATCTAATTTAACAATTAACTGGAATATTATCACCTGTGTATTAGTGATGACATCTAACTGAACAATTAACTGGAATATTATCACCTGTGCATTAGTGATGACATCTAATTTAACAATTAACTGGAATATTATCACCTGTGTATTAGTTATGACATCTAATTTAACAATTAACTGGAATATTATCCCCTGTGTATTAGTGATGACATCTAACTGAACAATTAACTGGAATATTATCACCTGTGCATTAGTGATGACATCTAATTTAACAATTAACTGGAATATTATCACCTGTGTATTAGTGATGACATCTAATTTAACAATTAACTGGAATATTATCCCCTGTGTATTAGTGATGACATCTAACTGAACAATTAACTGGAATATTATCACCTGTGCATTAGTGATGACATCTAATTTAACAATTAACTGGAATATTATCACCTGTGCATTAGTGATGACATCTAATTTAACAATTAACTGGAATATTATCCCCTTTGAATTCGTGATGACATCTAATTTAACAATTAACTGGAATATTATCACGTGTGTATTAGTGATGACATCTAATTTAACAATTAACTGGAATATTATCACCTGTGTATTAGTGATGACATCTAATTGAACAATTAATTGGAATATTATCCCCTGTATATTAGTGATGACATCTAATTTAATATTAACTGGAATATTATCACCTGTGTATTAGTGATGATATCTAATTTAGCAATTAACTGGAATATTATCCCCTTTAAATTCGTGATGACATCTAATTTAACAATTAACTGGAATATTATCAACTGTGTATCAGTGATGACATCTAATTTAACAATTAAATGGAATATTATCTCCTGTGTAATAGTGATGACATCTAATTTAATATTAACTGGAATATTATCATCTGTGTATTAGTGATGATAACTAATTTAGCAATTAACTGGAATATTATCCCATTTGAATTCGTGATGACATCTTATTTAACAATTAACTGGAATATTATCACCTGTGTATTAGTGATGACATCTAATCTAACAATTAACTGGAATATTATTACCTGTGTATTAGTGATGACATCTAATTTAACAATTAACTGGAATATTATCACCTGTGTATTCGTGATGACATCTAATTTAACAATTAACTGGAATATTATCACCTGTGCATTAGTGATGACATCTAATTTAACAATTAACTGGAATATTATCACCTGTGTATTAGTGATGACATCTAATTTAACAATTAACTGGAATATTATCACCTGTGTATTCGTGATGACATCTAATTTAACAATTAACTGGAATATTATCACCTGTGCATTAGTGATGACATCTAATTTAACAATTAACTGGAATATTATCACCTGTGCATTTGCGATGACATCTAATTTGACAATTAACTGGAATATTATCACCTGTGTATTAGTGATGACATCTAATTTAACAATTAACTGGAATATTATCACCTGTGCATTAGTGATGACATCTAATTTAGCAATTAACTGGAATATTATCCCCTTTAAATTCGTGATGACATCTAATTTAACAATTAACTGGAATATTATCAACTGTGTATCAGTGATGACATCTAATTTAACAATTAAATGGAATATTATCTCCTGTGTATTAGTGATGACATCTAATTTAATATTAACTGGAATATTATCATCTGTGTATTAGTGATGATAACTAATTTAGCAATTAACTGGAATATTATCCCATTTGAATTCGTGATGACATCTAATTTAACAATTAACTGGAATATTATCACCTGTGTATTAGTGATGACATCTAATTTAACAAATAACTGGAATATTATCACCTGTGTATTAGTGATGACATCTAACTTAACAATTAACTGGAATATTATCCCCTGTGTATTAGTGATGACATCTAATTTAACAATTAACTGGAATATTATCCCCTTTGAATTCGTGATGACATCTAATTGAACAATTAACTGGAATATTATCACCTGTGTATTAGTGATGACATCTAATTGAACAATTAAACGGAATATTATCACCTGTGTATTAGTAATGGCATCTAATTTAACAATTAACTGGAATATTATCCCCTTCGAATTCGTGATGACATCTGATTGAACAATTACCTGGAATATTATCACCTGTGTATTAGTGATGACATCTAATTTAACAATTAACTGGAATATTATCCCCTGTGTATTCGTGATGACACCTAATTTAACAATTAGCTGGAATATTATCCCCTTTGAATTCGTGATGACATCTGATTGAACAATTACCTGGAATATTATCACCTGTGTATTAGTGATGACATCTAATTTAACAATTAACTGGAATATTATCCCCTGTGTATTCGTGATGACATCTAATTTAACAATTAACTGGAATATTATCCCCTGTGTATTCGTGATGACATCTAACTGAACAATTAACTGGAATATTATCAGCTGTGCATTAGTGATGACATCTAATTGAACAATTAACTGGAATATTATCCCCTTTGAATTCGTGATGACATCTAATTTAACAATTAACTGGAATATTATCACCTGTGCATTAGTGATGATATCTAATTTAACAATTAACTGGAATATTATCCCCTTCGAATTCGTGATGACATCTGATGGAACAATTACCTGGAATATTATCACCTGTGTATTAGTGATGACATCTAATTTAACAATTAACTGAAATATTATCCCTTGTGTATTCGTGATGACATCTAATTTAACAATTAACTGGAATATTATCCCCTGTGTATTAGTGATGACATCTAACTGAACAATTAACAGGAATATTATCACCTGTGTATTAGTGATTACATCTAATTTAACAATTAACTGGAATATTATCACCTGTGTATTAGTGATGACATCTAACTGAACAATTAACTGGAATATTATCACCTGTGTATTAGTGATGACATCTAATTTAACAATTAACTGGAATATTATCACCTTTGTATCAGTGATGACATCTAATTTAACAATTAACTGGAATATTATCACCTGTGTATTAGTGATGACATCTAATTTAACAATTAACTGGAATATTATCACCTGTGTATTAGTGATGACATCTAATTTAACAATTAACTGGAATATTATCTCCTGAGTATTAGTGATGACATCTAATTTAACAATTAACTGGAATATTATCACCTGTGTATTAGTGATGACATCTAATCTAACAATTAACTGGAATATTATCACCTGTGTATTAGTGATGACATCTAATTTAACAATTAACTGGAATATTATCACCTGTGTATTCGTGATAACATCTAATTTAAAAATTAACTGGAATATTATCACCTGTGCATTAGTGATGACATCTAATTTAACGATTAACTGGAATATTATCACCTGTGTATTAGTGATGACATCTAATTTAACAATTAACTGGAATATCATCACCTGTGTATTAGTGATGACATCTAATTGAACAATTAACTGGAATATTATCACCTGTGCATTAGTGATGACATCTAATTTAACAATTAACTGGAATATTATCACCTGTGTATTCGTGATGACATCTAATTTAACAATTAACTGGAATATTATCACCTGTGCATTAGTGATGACATCTAATTTAACAATTAACTGGAATATTATCACCTGTGCATTAGCGATGACATCTAATTTAACAATTAACTGGAATATTATCACCTGTGTATTAGTGATGACATCTAATTTAACAATTAACTGGAATATTATCACCTGTGTATTAGTGATGACATCTAATTGACCAATTAACTGGAATATTATCCCCTTTGAATTCGTGATGACATCTAATTTAACAATTAACTGGAATATTATCACCTGTGTATTAGTGATGACATCTAATTTAACAATTAACTGGAATATTATCACCTGTGTATTGGTGATGACATCTAATTGAACAATTAACTGGAATATTATCCCCTGTATATTAGTGATGAGATCTAATTTAATATTAACTGGAATATTATCACCTGTGTATTAGTGATGATATCTAATTTAGCAATTAACTGGAATATTATCCCCTTTAAATTCGTGATGACATCTAATTTAACAATTAACTGGAATATTATCACCTGTGTATCAGTGATGACATCTAATTTAACAATTAACCAGAATATTATCCCATTTGAATTCGTGATGACATCTAATTTAACAATTAACTGGAATATTATCACCTGTGTATTAGTGATGACATCTAATTTAACAAATAACTGGAATATTATCACCTGTGTATGAGTGATGACATCTAACTTAACAATTAACTGGAATATTATCCCCTGTGTATTAGTGATGGCATATAATTTAACAATTAACTGGAATATTATCCCCTTTGAATTCGTGATGACATCTAATTGAACAATTAACTGGAATATTATCACCTGTGTATTAGTGATGACATCTAATTGAACAATTAAACAGAATATTATCACCTGTGTATTAGTAATGGCATCTAATTTAACAATTAACTGGAATATTATCCCCTTCGAATTCGTGATGACATCTGATTGAACAATTACCTGGAATATTATCACCTGTGTATTAGTGATGACATCTAATTTAACAATTAACTGGAATATTATCACCTGTGTATTCGTGATGACACCTAATTTAACAATTAACTGGAATATTATCACCTGTGTATTAGTGATGACATCTAATTTAACAATTAGCTGGAATATTATCCCCTTTGAATTCGTGATGACATCTGATTGAACAATTACCTGGAATATTATCACCTGTGTATTAGTGATGACATCTAATTTAACAATTAACTGGAATATTATCCCCTTTGAATTCGTGATGACATCTAATTTAACAATTAACTGGAATATTATCACCTGTGCATTAGTGATGATATCTAATTTAACAATTAACTGGAATATTATCCCCTTCGAATTCGTGATGACATCTGATGGAACAATTACCTGGAATATTATCACCTGTGTATTAGTGATGACATCTAATTTAACAATTAACTGGAATATTATCCCCTGTGTATTCGTGATGACATCTAATTTAACAATTAACTGGAATATTATCCCATTTGAATTCGTGATGACATCTAATTTAACAATTAACTGGAATATTATCCCCTGTGTATTAGTGATGACATCTAATTGAACAATTAACTGGAATATTATCCCCTTTGAATTCGTGATGACATCTAATTTAACAATTAACTGGAATATTATCACCTGTGTATTGGTGATGACATCTAATTGAACAATTAACTGGAATATTATCCCCTGTATATTAGTGATGAGATCTAATTTAATATTAACTGGAATATTATCACCTGTGTATTAGTGATGATATCTAATTTAGCAATTAACTGGAATATTATCCCCTTTAAATTCGTGATGACATCTAATTTAACAATTAACTGGAATATTATCACCTGTGTATCAGTGATGACATCTAACTTAACAATTAACCAGAATATTATCCCATTTGAATTCGTGATGACATCTGATTGAACAATTACCTGGAATATTATCACCTGTGTATTAGTGATGACATCTAATTTAACAATTAATTGGAATATTATCACCTGTGTATTCGTGATGACACCTAATTTAACAATTAGCTGGAATATTATCCCCTTTGAATTCGTGATGAAATCTGATTGAACAATTACCTGGAATATTATCACCTGTGTATTAGTGATGACATCTAATTTAACAATTAACTGGAATATTATCCCCTGTATATTAGTGATGAGATCTAATTTAATATTAACTGGAATATTATCACCTGTGTATTAGTGATGATATCTAATTTAGCAATTAACTGGAATATTATCCCCTTTAAATTCGTGATGACATCTAATTTAACAATTAACTGGAATATTATCACCTGTGTATCAGTGATGACATCTAATTTAACAATTAACCAGAATATTATCCCATTTGAATTCGTGATGACATCTAATTTAACAATTAACTGGAATATTATCACCTGTGTATTAGTGATGACATCTAATTTAACAAATAACTGGAATATTATCACCTGTGTATGAGTGATGACATCTAACTTAACAATTAACTGGAATATTATCCCCTGTGTATTAGTGATGGCATATAATTTAACAATTAACTGGAATATTATCCCCTTTGAATTCGTGATGACATCTAATTGAACAATTAACTGGAATATTATCACCTGTGTATTAGTGATGACATCTAATTGAACAATTAAACAGAATATTATCACCTGTGTATTAGTAATGGCATCTAATTTAACAATTAACTGGAATATTATCCCCTTCGAATTCGTGATGACATCTGATTGAACAATTACCTGGAATATTATCACCTGTGTATTAGTGATGACATCTAATTTAACAATTAACTGGAATATTATCACCTGTGTATTCGTGATGACACCTAATTTAACAATTAACTGGAATATTATCACCTGTGTATTAGTGATGACATCTAATTTAACAATTAGCTGGAATATTATCCCCTTTGAATTCGTGATGACATCTGATTGAACAATTACCTGGAATATTATCACCTGTGTATTAGTGATGACATCTAATTTAACAATTAACTGGAATATTATCCCCTTTGAATTCGTGATGACATCTAATTTAACAATTAACTGGAATATTATCACCTGTGCATTAGTGATGATATCTAATTTAACAATTAACTGGAATATTATCCCCTTCGAATTCGTGATGACATCTGATGGAACAATTACCTGGAATATTATCACCTGTGTATTAGTGATGACATCTAATTTAACAATTAACTGGAATATTATCCCCTGTGTATTCGTGATGACATCTAATTTAACAATTAACTGGAATATTATCCCATTTGAATTCGTGATGACATCTAATTTAACAATTAACTGGAATATTATCCCCTGTGTATTAGTGATGACATCTAATTGAACAATTAACTGGAATATTATCCCCTTTGAATTCGTGATGACATCTAATTTAACAATTAACTGGAATATTATCACCTGTGTATTGGTGATGACATCTAATTGAACAATTAACTGGAATATTATCCCCTGTATATTAGTGATGAGATCTAATTTAATATTAACTGGAATATTATCACCTGTGTATTAGTGATGATATCTAATTTAGCAATTAACTGGAATATTATCCCCTTTAAATTCGTGATGACATCTAATTTAACAATTAACTGGAATATTATCACCTGTGTATCAGTGATGACATCTAACTTAACAATTAACCAGAATATTATCCCATTTGAATTCGTGATGACATCTGATTGAACAATTACCTGGAATATTATCACCTGTGTATTCGTGATGACATCTAATTTAACAATTAATTGGAATATTATCACCTGTGTATTCGTGATGACACCTAATTTAACAATTAGCTGGAATATTATCCCCTTTGAATTCGTGATGACATCTGATTGAACAATTACCTGGAATATTATCACCTGTGTATTAGTGATGACATCTAATTTAACAATTAACTGGAATATTATCCCCTTTGAATTCGTGATGACATCTAATTTAACAATTAACTGGAATATTATCACCTGTGCATTAGTGATGATATCTAATTTAACAATTAACTGGAATATTATCCCCTTCGAATTCGTGATGACATCTGATGGAACAATTACCTGGAATATTATCACCTGTGTATTAGTGATGACATCTAATTTAACAATTAACTGGAATATTATCCCCTGTGTATTCGTGATGACATCTAATTTAACAATTAACTGGAATATTATCCCATTTGAATTCGTGATGACATCTAATTTAACAATTAACTGGAATATTATCCCCTGTGTATTAGTGATGACATCTAATTGAACAATTAACTGGAATATTATCCCCTTTGAATTCGTGATGACATCTAATTTAACAATTAACTGGAATATTATCACCTGTGTATTAGTGATGACATCTAATTTAACAATTAACTGGAATATTATCACCTGTGTATTAGTGATGACATCTAATTGATCAATTAACTGGAATATTATCCCCTGTATATTAGTGATGACATCTAATTTAATATTAACTGGAATATTATCACCTGTGTATTAATGATGATATCTAATTTAGCAATTAACTGGAATATTATCCCCTTTGAATTCGTGATGACATCTAATTTAACAATTAACTGGAATATTATCACCTGTGTATCAGTGATGACATCTAATTTAACAATTAACCTGAATATTATCCCATTTGAATTCGTGATGACATCTAATTTAACAATTAACTGGAATATTATCACCTGTGTATTAGTGATGACATCTAATTTAACAAATAACTGGAATATTATCACCTGTGCATTAGTGATGACATCTAACTTAACAATTAACTGGAATATTATCCCCTGTGTATCAGTGATGACATCTAATTTAACAATTAACTGGAATATTATCCCCTTCGAATTCGTGATGACATCTGATTGAACAATTACCTGGAATATTATCACCTGTGTATTAGTGATGACATCTAATTTAACAATTAACTGGAATATTATCCCCTGTGTATTCGTGATGACACCTAATTTAACAATTAGTTGGTATATTATCCTCTTTTAATTCGTGATGACATCTGATTGAACAATTACCTGGAATATTATCACCTGTGTATTAGTGATGACATCTAATTTAACAATTAAATGGAATATTATCCCCTGTGTATTCGTGATGACATCTAATTTAACAATTAACTGGAATATTATCTCCTGAGTATTAGTGATGACATCTAATTTAACAATTAACTGGAATATTATCACCTGTGTATTAGTGATGACATCTAATCTAACTATTAACTGGAATGTTATCACCTGTGTATTAGTGATGACATCTAATTTAACAATTAACTGGAATATTATCACCTGTGTATTCGTGATGACATCTAATTTAACAATTAACTGGAATATTATCACCTGTGCATTAGTGATGACATCTAATTTAACGATGAACTGGAATATTATCACCTGTGTATTAGTGATGACATCTAATTTAACAATTAACTGGAATATTATCACCTGTGTATTAGTGATGACATCTAATTGAACAATTAACTGGAATATTATCACCTGTGCATTAGTGATGACATCTAATTTAACAATTAACTGGAATATTATCACCTGTGTATTCGTGATGACATCTAATTTAACAATTAACTGGAATATTATCACCTGTGCATTAGTGATGACACCTAATTTAACAATTAACTGGAATATTATCATCTGTGCATTAGCGATGACATCTAATTTAACAATTAACTGGAATATTATCACCTGTGTATTAGTGATGACATCTAATTTAACAATTAACTGGAATATTATCACCTGTGTATTAGTGATGACATCTAATTGAACAATTAACTGGAATATTATCCCCTTTGAATTCGTGATGACATCTAATTTAACAATTAACTGGAATATTATCACCTGTGTATTAGTGATGACTTCTAATTTAACAATTAACTGGAATATTATCCCCTGTGTATTAGTGATGACATCTAATTGAACAATTAACTGGAATATTATCCCCTTTGAATTCGTGATGACATCTAATTTAACAATTAATCGGAATATTATCACCTGTGTATTAGTGATGACATTTAATTTAACAATTAACTGGAATATTATCACCTGTGTATTAGTGATGACATCTAATTGAACAATTAACTGGAATATTATCCCCTGTATATTAGTGATGACATCTAATTTAATATTGACTGGAATATTATCACCTGTGTATTAGTGATGATATCTAATTTAGCAATTAACTGGAATATTATCCCCTTTGAATTCGTGATGACATCTAATTTAACAATTAACTGGAATATTATCACCTGTGTATCAGTGATGACATCTAATTTAACAATTAACCAGAATATTATCCCATTTGAATTCGTGATGACATCTAATTTAACAATTAACTGGAATATTATCACCTGTGTATTAGTGATGACATCTAATTTAACAAATAACTGGAATATTATCACCTGTGTATTAGTGATGACATCTAACTTAACAATTAACTGGAATATTATCCCCTGTGTATTAGTGATGACATCTAATTTAACAATTAACTGGAATATTATCCCCTTCGAATTCGTGATGACATCTGATTGAACAATTACCTGGAATATTATCACCTGTGTATTAGTGATGACATCTAATTTAACAATTAACTGGAATATTATCCCCTGTGTATTCGTGATGACACCTAATTTAACAATTAGTTGGTATATTATCCCCTTTGAATTCGTGATGACATCTGATTGAACAATTACCTGGAATATTATCACCTGTGTATTAGTGATGACATCTAATTTAACAATTAAATGGAATATTATCCCCTGTGTATTCGTGATGACATCTAATTTAACAGTTAACTGGAATATTATCCCCTGTGTATTAGTGATGACATCTAACTGAACAATTAACTTGAATATTATCACCTGTGTATTAGTGATGACATCTAATTTAACAATTAACTGGAATATTATCCCCTGTGTATTAGTGATGACATCTAACTGAACAATTAACTGGAATATTATCACCTGTGTATTAGTGATGACATCTAACTGAACAATTAACTGGAATATTATCACCTGTGCATTAGTGATGACATCTAATTTAACAATTAACTGGAATATTATCACCTGTGTATTAGTTATGACATCTAATTTAACAATTAACTGGAATATTATCCCCTGTGTATTAGTGATGACATCTAACTGAACAATTAACTGGAATATTATCACCTGTGCATTAGTGATGACATCTAATTTAACAATTAACTGGAATATTATCACCTGTGTATTAGTGATGACATCTAATTTAACAATTAACTGGAATATTATCCCCTGTGTATTAGTGATGACATCTAACTGAACAATTAACTGGAATATTATCACCTGTGCATTAGTGATGACATCTAATTTAACAATTAACTGGAATATTATCACCTGTGCATTAGTGATGACATCTAATTTAACAATTAACTGGAATATTATCCCCTTTGAATTCGTGATGACATCTAATTTAACAATTAACTGGAATATTATCACCTGTGTATTAGTGATGACATCTAATTTAACAATTAACTGGAATATTATCACCTGTGTATTAGTGATGACATCTAATTGAACAATTAACTGGAATATTATCCCCTGTATATTAGTGATGACATCTAATTTAATATTAACTGGAATATTATCACCTGTGTATTAGTGATGATATCTAATTTAGCAATTAACTGGAATATTATCCCCTTTAAATTCGTGATGACATCTAATTTAACAATTAACTGGAATATTATCACCTGTGTATCAGTGATGACATCTAATTTAACAATTAAATGGAATATTATCTCCTGTGTATTAGTGATGACATCTAATTTAATATTAACTGGAATATTATCACCTGTGTATTAGTGATGATATCTAATTTAGCAATTAACTGGAATATTATCCCATTTGAATTCGTGATGACATCTAATTTAACAATTAACTGGAATATTATCACCTGTGTATTAGTGACGACATCTAATTTAACAAATAACTGGAATATTATCACCTGTGTATTAGTGATGACATCTAACTTAACAATTAACTGGAATATTATCCCCTGTGTATTAGTGATGACATCTAATTTACCAATTAACTGGAATATCATCCCCTTTGAATTCGTGATGACATCTGATTGAACAATTACCTGGAATATTATCACCTGTGTATTAGTGATGACATCTAATTTAACAATTAACTGGAATATTATCCCCTGTGTATTCGTGATGACACCTAATTTAACAATTAGCTGGAATATTATCCCCTTTGAATTCGTGATGACATCTGATTGAACAATTACCTGGAATATTATCACCTGTGTATTAGTGATGACATCTAATTTAACAATTAACTGGAATATATTCCCCTGGGTATTCGTGATGACATCTAATTTAACAATTAACTGGAATATTATCCCCTGTGTATTAGTGATGACATCTAACTGAACAATTAACTGGAATATTATCAGCTGTGTATTAGTGATGACATCTAATTGAACAATTAACTGGAATATTATCCCCTGTGAATTCGTGATGACATCTAATTTAACAATTAACTGGAATATTATCACCTGTGCATTAGTGATGATATCTAATTTAACAATTAACAGGAATATTATCCCCTTCGAATTCGTGATGACATCTGATGGAACAATTACCTGGAATATTATCACCTGTGTATTAGTGATGACATCTAATTTAACAATTAACTGGAATATTATCCCCTGTGTATTCGTGATGACATCTAATTTAACAATTAACTGGAATATTATCACCTTTGTATCAGTGATGACATCTAATTTAACAATTAACTGGAATATTATCACCTGTGTATTAGTGATGACATTTAATTTAACAATTAACTGGAATATTATCACCTGTGTATTAGTGATGACATCTAATTTAACAATTAACTGGAATATTATCTCCTGAGTATTAGTGATGACATCTATTTTAACAATTAACTGGAATATTATCACCTGTGTATTAGTGATGACATCTAATCTAACAATTAACTGGAATATTATCACCTGTGCATTAGCGATGACATCTAATTTAAAAATTAACTGGAATATTATCACCTGTGTATTCGTGATGACATCTAATTTAACAATTAACTGGAATATTATCACCTGTGTATTAGTGATGACATCTAATTTAACAATTAACTGGAATATTATCACCTGTGTATTGGTGATGACATCTAATTGAACAATTAACTGAAATATTATCCCCTGTATATTAGTGATGAGATCTAATTTAATATTAACTGGAATATTATCACCTGTGTATTAGTGATGATATCTAATTCAGCAATTAACTGGAATATTATCCCCTTTAAATTCGTGATGACATCTAATTTAACAATTAACTGGAATATTATCACCTGTGTATCAGTGATGACATCTAATTTAACAATTAACCAGAATATTATCCCATTTGAATTCGTGATGACATCTAATTTAACAATTAACTGGAATATTATCACCTGTGTATTAGTGATGACATCTAATTTAACAAATAACTGGAATATTATCCCCTGTGTATTCGTGATGACATCTAATTTAACAATTAACTGGAATATTATCCCATTTGAATTCGTGATGACATCTAATTTAACAATTAACTGGAATATTATCCCCTGTGTATTAGTGATGACATCTAATTGAACAATTAACTGGAATATTATCCCCTTTGAATTCGTGATGACATCTAATTTAACAATTAACTGGAATATTATCACCTGTGTATTGGTGATGACATCTAATTGAACAATTAACTGGAATATTATCCCCTGTATATTAGTGATGAGATCTAATTTAATATTAACTGGAATATTATCACCTGTGTATTAGTGATGATATCTAATTTAGCAATTAACTGGAATATTATCCCCTTTAAATTCGTGATGACATCTAATTTAACAATTAACTGGAATATTATCACCTGTGTATCAGTGATGACATCTAACTTAACAATTAACCAGAATATTATCCCATTTGAATTCGTGATGACATCTGATTGAACAATTACCTGGAATATTATCACCTGTGTATTAGTGATGACATCTAATTTAACAATTAATTGGAATATTATCACCTGTGTATTCGTGATGACACCTAATTTAACAATTAGCTGGAATATTATCCCCTTTGAATTCGTGATGACATCTGATTGAACAATTACCTGGAATATTATCACCTGTGTATTAGTGATGACATCTAATTTAACAATTAACTGGAATATTATCCCCTTTGAATTCGTGATGACATCTAATTTAACAATTAACTGGAATATTATCACCTGTGCATTAGTGATGATATCTAATTTAACAATTAACTGGAATATTATCCCCTTCGAATTCGTGATGACATCTGATGGAACAATTACCTGGAATATTATCACCTGTGTATTAGTGATGACATCTAATTTAACAATTAACTGGAATATTATCCCCTGTGTATTCGTGATGACATCTAATTTAACAATTAACTGGAATATTATCCCATTTGAATTCGTGATGACATCTAATTTAACAATTAACTGGAATATTATCCCCTGTGTATTAGTGATGACATCTAATTGAACAATTAACTGGAATATTATCCCCTTTGAATTCGTGATGACATCTAATTTAACAATTAACTGGAATATTATCACCTGTGTATTAGTGATGACATCTAATTTAACAATTAACTGGAATATTATCACCTGTGTATTAGTGATGACATCTAATTGATCAATTAACTGGAATATTATCCCCTGTATATTAGTGATGACATCTAATTTAATATTAACTGGAATATTATCACCTGTGTATTAATGATGATATCTAATTTAGCAATTAACTGGAATATTATCCCCTTTGAATTCGTGATGACATCTAATTTAACAATTAACTGGAATATTATCACCTGTGTATCAGTGATGACATCTAATTTAACAATTAACCTGAATATTATCCCATTTGAATTCGTGATGACATCTAATTTAACAATTAACTGGAATATTATCACCTGTGTATTAGTGATGACATCTAATTTAACAAATAACTGGAATATTATCACCTGTGCATTAGTGATGACATCTAACTTAACAATTAACTGGAATATTATCCCCTGTGTATCAGTGATGACATCTAATTTAACAATTAACTGGAATATTATCCCCTTCGAATTCGTGATGACATCTGATTGAACAATTACCTGGAATATTATCACCTGTGTATTAGTGATGACATCTAATTTAACAATTAACTGGAATATTATCCCCTGTGTATTCGTGATGACACCTAATTTAACAATTAGTTGGTATATTATCCTCTTTTAATTCGTGATGACATCTGATTGAACAATTACCTGGAATATTATCACCTGTGTATTAGTGATGACATCTAATTTAACAATTAAATGGAATATTATCCCCTGTGTATTCGTGATGACATCTAATTTAACAATTAACTGGAATATTATCTCCTGAGTATTAGTGATGACATCTAATTTAACAATTAACTGGAATATTATCACCTGTGTATTAGTGATGACATCTAATCTAACTATTAACTGGAATGTTATCACCTGTGTATTAGTGATGACATCTAATTTAACAATTAACTGGAATATTATCACCTGTGTATTCGTGATGACATCTAATTTAACAATTAACTGGAATATTATCACCTGTGCATTAGTGATGACATCTAATTTAACGATGAACTGGAATATTATCACCTGTGTATTAGTGATGACATCTAATTTAACAATTAACTGGAATATTATCACCTGTGTATTAGTGATGACATCTAATTGAACAATTAACTGGAATATTATCACCTGTGCATTAGTGATGACATCTAATTTAACAATTAACTGGAATATTATCACCTGTGTATTCGTGATGACATCTAATTTAACAATTAACTGGAATATTATCACCTGTGCATTAGTGATGACACCTAATTTAACAATTAACTGGAATATTATCATCTGTGCATTAGCGATGACATCTAATTTAACAATTAACTGGAATATTATCACCTGTGTATTAGTGATGACATCTAATTTAACAATTAACTGGAATATTATCACCTGTGTATTAGTGATGACATCTAATTGAACAATTAACTGGAATATTATCCCCTTTGAATTCGTGATGACATCTAATTTAACAATTAACTGGAATATTATCACCTGTGTATTAGTGATGACTTCTAATTTAACAATTAACTGGAATATTATCCCCTGTGTATTAGTGATGACATCTAATTGAACAATTAACTGGAATATTATCCCCTTTGAATTCGTGATGACATCTAATTTAACAATTAATCGGAATATTATCACCTGTGTATTAGTGATGACATTTAATTTAACAATTAACTGGAATATTATCACCTGTGTATTAGTGATGACATCTAATTGAACAATTAACTGGAATATTATCCCCTGTATATTAGTGATGACATCTAATTTAATATTGACTGGAATATTATCACCTGTGTATTAGTGATGATATCTAATTTAGCAATTAACTGGAATATTATCCCCTTTGAATTCGTGATGACATCTAATTTAACAATTAACTGGAATATTATCACCTGTGTATCAGTGATGACATCTAATTTAACAATTAACCAGAATATTATCCCATTTGAATTCGTGATGACATCTAATTTAACAATTAACTGGAATATTATCACCTGTGTATTAGTGATGACATCTAATTTAACAAATAACTGGAATATTATCACCTGTGTGTTAGTGATGACATCTAACTTAACAATTAACTGGAATATTATCCCCTGTGTATTAGTGATGACATCTAATTTAACAATTAACTGGAATATTATCCCCTTCGAATTCGTGATGACATCTGATTGAACAATTACCTGGAATATTATCACCTGTGTATTAGTGATGACATCTAATTTAACAATTAACTGGAATATTATCCCCTGTGTATTCGTGATGACACCTAATTTAACAATTAGTTGGTATATTATCCCCTTTGAATTCGTGATGACATCTGATTGAACAATTACCTGGAATATTATCACCTGTGTATTAGTGATGACATCTAATTTAACAATTAAATGGAATATTATCCCCTGTGTATTCGTGATGACATCTAATTTAACAGTTAACTGGAATATTATCCCCTGTGTATTAGTGATGACATCTAACTGAACAATTAACTTGAATATTATCACCTGTGTATTAGTGATGACATCTAATTTAACAATTAACTGGAATATTATCCCCTGTGTATTAGTGATGACATCTAACTGAACAATTAACTGGAATATTATCACCTGTGTATTAGTGATGACATCTAACTGAACAATTAACTGGAATATTATCACCTGTGCATTAGTGATGACATCTAATTTAACAATTAACTGGAATATTATCACCTGTGTATTAGTTATGACATCTAATTTAACAATTAACTGGAATATTATCCCCTGTGTATTAGTGATGACATCTAACTGAACAATTAACTGGAATATTATCACCTGTGCATTAGTGATGACATCTAATTTAACAATTAACTGGAATATTATCACCTGTGTATTAGTGATGACATCTAATTTAACAATTAACTGGAATATTATCCCCTGTGTATTAGTGATGACATCTAACTGAACAATTAACTGGAATATTATCACCTGTGCATTAGTGATGACATCTAATTTAACAATTAACTGGAATATTATCACCTGTGCATTAGTGATGACATCTAATTTAACAATTAACTGGAATATTATCCCCTTTGAATTCGTGATGACATCTAATTTAACAATTAACTGGAATATTATCACCTGTGTATTAGTGATGACATCTAATTTAACAATTAACTGGAATATTATCACCTGTGTATTAGTGATGACATCTAATTGAACAATTAACTGGAATATTATCCCCTGTATATTAGTGATGACATCTAATTTAATATTAACTGGAATATTATCACCTGTGTATTAGTGATGATATCTAATTTAGCAATTAACTGGAATATTATCCCCTTTAAATTCGTGATGACATCTAATTTAACAATTAACTGGAATATTATCACCTGTGTATCAGTGATGACATCTAATTTAACAATTAAATGGAATATTATCTCCTGTGTATTAGTGATGACATCTAATTTAATATTAACTGGAATATTATCACGTGTGTATTAGTGATGATATCTAATTTAGCAATTAACTGGAATATTATCCCATTTGAATTCGTGATGACATCTAATTTAACAATTAACTGGAATATTATCACCTGTGTATTAGTGACGACATCTAATTTAACAAATAACTGGAATATTATCACCTGTGTATTAGTGATGACATCTAACTTAACAATTAACTGGAATATTATCCCCTGTGTATTAGTGATGACATCTAATTTACCAATTAACTGGAATATCATCCCCTTTGAATTCGTGATGACATCTGATTGAACAATTACCTGGAATATTATCACCTGTGTATTAGTGATGACATCTAATTTAACAATTAACTGGAATATTATCCCCTGTGTATTCGTGATGACACCTAATTTAACAATTAGCTGGAATATTATCCCCTTTGAATTCGTGATGACATCTGATTGAACAATTACCTGGAATATTATCACCTGTGTATTAGTGATGACATCTAATTTAACAATTAACTGGAATATATTCCCCTGGGTATTCGTGATGACATCTAATTTAACAATTAACTGGAATATTATCCCCTGTGTATTAGTGATGACATCTAACTGAACAATTAACTGGAATATTATCAGCTGTGTATTAGTGATGACATCTAATTGAACAATTAACTGGAATATTATCCCCTTTGAATTCGTGATGACATCTAATTTAACAATTAACTGGAATATTATCACCTGTGCATTAGTGATGATATCTAATTTAACAATTAACAGGAATATTATCCCCTTCGAATTCGTGATGACATCTGATGGAACAATTACCTGGAATATTATCACCTGTGTATTAGTGATGACATCTAATTTAACAATTAACTGGAATATTATCCCCTGTGTATTCGTGATGACATCTAATTTAACAATTAACTGGAATATTATCACCTTTGTATCAGTGATGACATCTAATTTAACAATTAACTGGAATATTATCACCTGTGTATTAGTGATGACATTTAATTTAACAATTAACTGGAATATTATCACCTGTGTATTAGTGATGACATCTAATTTAACAATTAACTGGAATATTATCTCCTGAGTATTAGTGATGACATCTATTTTAACAATTAACTGGAATATTATCACCTGTGTATTAGTGATGACATCTAATCTAACAATTAACTGGAATATTATCACCTGTGCATTAGCGATGACATCTAATTTAAAAATTAACTGGAATATTATCACCTGTGTATTCGTGATGACATCTAATTTAACAATTAACTGGAATATTATCACCTGTGTATTAGTGATGACATCTAATTTAACAATTAACTGGAATATTATCACCTGTGTATTGGTGATGACATCTAATTGAACAATTAACTGAAATATTATCCCCTGTATATTAGTGATGAGATCTAATTTAATATTAACTGGAATATTATCACCTGTGTATTAGTGATGATATCTAATTCAGCAATTAACTGGAATATTATCCCCTTTAAATTCGTGATGACATCTAATTTAACAATTAACTGGAATATTATCACCTGTGTATCAGTGATGACATCTAATTTAACAATTAACCAGAATATTATCCCATTTGAATTCGTGATGACATCTAATTTAACAATTAACTGGAATATTATCACCTGTGTATTAGTGATGACATCTAATTTAACAAATAACTGGAATATTATCACCTGTGTATTTGTGATGACATCTAACTTAACAATTAACTGGAATATTATCCCCTCTGTATTAGTGATGACATCTAATTTAACAATTAACTGGAATATTATCCCCTTTGAATTCGTGATGACATCTAATTGAACAATTAACTGGAATATTATCACCTGTGTATTAGTGATGACATCTAATTGAACAATTAAACGGAATATTATCACCTGTGTATTAGTAATGGCATCTAATTTAACAATTAACTGGAATATTATCCCCTTCGAATTCGTGATGACATCTGATTGAACAATTACTTGGAATATTATCACCTGTGTATTAGTGATGACATCTAATTTAACAATTAACTGGAATATTATCCCCTGTGTATTCGTGATGACACCTAATTTAACAATTAGCTGGAATATTATCCCCTTTGAATTCGTGATGACATCTGATTGAACAATTACCTGGAATATTATCACCTGTGTATTAGTGATGACATCTAACTTAACAATTAACTGGAATATTATCCCCTTTGAAGTCGTGATGACATCTAATTTAACAATTAACTGGAATATTATCACCTGTGCATTAGTGATGATATCTAATTTAACAATTAACTGGAATATTATCCCCTTCGAATTCGTGATGACATCTGATGGAACAATTACCTGGAATATTATCACCTGTGTATTAGTGATGACATCTAATTTAACAATTAACTGGAATATTATCCCCTGTGTATTCGTGATGACATCTAATTTAACAATTAACTGGAATATTATCCCCTGTGTATTAGTGATGACATCTAACTGAACAATTAACTGGAATATTATCACCTGTGTATTAGTGATGACATCTAATTTAACAATTAACTGGAATATTATCACCTGTGTATTAGTGATGACGTCTAATTTAACAATTAACTGGAATATTATCTCCTGAGTATTAGTGATGACATCTAATTTAACAATTAACTGGAATATTATCACCTGTGTATTAGTGATGACATCTAATCTAACAATTAACTGGAATATTATCACCTGTGTATTAGTGATGACATCTAATTTAACAATTAACTGGAATATTACCACCTGTGTATTCGTGATGACATCTAATTTAACAATTAACTGGAATATTATCCCCTGTGTATTCGTGATGACATCTAATTTAACAATTAACTGGAATATTATCACCTGTGTATTAGTGATGACATCTAATTTAACAATTAACTGGAATATTATCCCCTGTGTATTCGTGATGACATCTAATTTAACAATTAACTGGAATATTATCCCCTGTGTATTAGTGATGACATCTAACTGAACAATTAACTGGAATATTATCACCTGTGTATTAGTGATGACATCTAATTTAACAATTAACTGGAATATTATCACCTGTGTATCAGTGATGACATCTAACTGAACAATTAACTGGAATATTATCACCTGTGTATTAGTGATGACATCTAATTTAACAATTAACTGGAATATTATCACCTTTGTATCAGTGATGACATCTAATTTAACAATTAACTGGAATATTATCACCTGTGTATTAGTGATGACATCTAATTTAACAATTAACTGGAATATTATCACCTGTGTATTAGTGATGACGTCTAATTTAACAATTAACTGGAATATTATCTCCTGAGTATTAATGATGACATCTAATTTAACAATTAACTGGAATATTATCACCTGTGTATTAGTGATGACATCTAATCTAACAATTAACTGGAATATTATCACCTGTGTATTAGTGATGACATCTAATTTAACAATTTACTGGAATATTACCACCTGTGTATTCGTGATGACATCTAATTTAACAATTAACTGGAATATTATCACCTGTGCATTAGTGATGACATCTAATTTAACGATTAACTGGAATATTATCACCTGTGTATTAGTGATGACATCTAATTTAACAATTAACTGGAATATTATCACCTGTGTATTAGTGATGGCATCTAATTGAACAATTAACTGGAATATTATCACCTGTGCATTAGTGATGACATCTAATTTAACAATTAACTGGAATATTATCACCTGTGTATTCGTGATGACATCTAATTTAACAATTAACTGGAATAATATCACCTGTGCATTAGTGATGACATCTAATTTAACAAACAACTGGAATATTATCACCTGTGCATTAGCGATGACATCTAATTTAACAATTAACTGGAATATTATCACCTGTGTATTAGTGATGACATCTAATTTAACAATTAACTGGAATATTATCACCTGTGTATTAGTGATGACATCTAATTGAACAATTAACTGGAATATTATCCCCTTTGAATTCGTGATGACATCTAATTTAACAATTAACTGGAATATTATCACCTGTGTATTAGTGATGACATCTAATTTAACAATTAACTGGAATATTATCCCCTGTGTATTAGTGATGACATCTAATTGAACAATTAACTGGAATATTATCCCCTTTGAATTCGTGATGACATCTAATTTAACAATTAACTGGAATATTATCACCTGTGTATTAGTGATGACATCTAATTTAACAATTAACTGGAATATTATCAACTGTGTATTAGTGATGACATCTAATTGAACAATTAACTGGAATATTATCCCCTGTATATTAGTGATGACATCTAATTTAATATTAACTGGAATATTATCACCTGTGTATTAGTGATGATATCTAATTTAGCAATTAACTGGAATATTATCCCCTTTGAATTCGTGATGACATCTAATTTAACAATTAACTGGAATATTATCACCTGTGTATCAGTGATGACATCTAATTTAACAATTAACCAGAATATTATCCCATTTGAATTCGTGATGACATCTAATTTAACAATTAACTGGAATATTATCACCTGTGTATTAGTGATGACATCTAATTTAACAAATAACTGGAATATTATCACCTGTGTATTAGTGATGACATCTAACTTAACAATTAACTGGAATATTATCCCCTGTGTATTAGTGATGACATCTAATTTAACAATTAACTGGAATATTATCCCCTTCGAATTCGTGATGACATCTGATTGAACAATTACCTGGAATATTATCACCTGTGTATTAGTGATGACATCTAATTTAACAATTAACTGGAATATTATCCCCTGTGTATTCGTGATGACACCTAATTTAACAATTAGTTGGTATATTATCCTCTTTTAATTCGTGATGACATCTGATTGAACAATTACCTGGAATATTATCACCTGTGTATTAGTGATGACATCTAATTTAACAATTAAATGGAATATTATCCCCTGTGTATTCGTGATGACATCTAATTTAACAATTAACTGGAATATTATCTCCTGAGTATTAGTGATGACATCTAATTTAACAGTTAACTGGAATATTATCACCTGTGTATTAGTGATGACATCTAATTTAACAATTAACTGGAATATTATCACCTGTGTATTCGTGATGACATCTAATTTAACAATTAACTGGAATATTATCACCTGTGCATTAGTGATGACATCTAATTTAACGATTAACTGGAATATTATCACCTGTGTATTAGTGATGACATCTAATTTAACGATTAACTGGAATATTATCACCTGTGTATTAGTGATGACATCTAATTGAACAATTAACTGGAATATTATCACCTGTGCATTAGTGATGACATCTAATTTAACAATTAACTGGAATATTATCACCTGTGTATTCGTGATGACATCTAATTTAACAATTAACTGGAATATTATCACCTGTTCATTAGTTATGACATCTAATTTAACAATTAACTGGAATATTATCATCTGTGCATTAGCGATGACATCTAATTTAACAATTAACTGGAATATTATCACCTGTGTATTAGTGATGACATCTAATTGAACAATTAACTGGAATATTATCCCCTTTGAATTCGTGATGACATCTAATTTAACAATTAACTGGAATATTATCACCTGTGTATTAGTGATGACATCTAATTTAACAATTAACTGGAATATTATCCCCTGTGTATTAGTGATGACATCTAATTGAACAATTAACTGGAATATTATCCCCTTTGAATTCGTGATGACATCTAATTTAACAATTAACTGGAATATTATCACCTGTGTATTAGTGATGACATCTAATTTAACAATTAACTGGAATATTATCACCTGTGTATTAGTGATGACATCTAATTGAACAATTAACTGGAATATTATCCCCTGTATATTAGTGATGACATCTAATTTAATATTAACTGGAATATTATCACCTGTGTATTAGTGATGATATCTAATTTAGCAATTAACTGGAATATTATCCCCTTTGAATTCGTGATGACATCTAATTTAACAATTAACTGGAATATTATCACCTGTGTATCAGTGATGACATCTAATTTAACAATTAACCTGAATATTATCCCATTTGAATTCGTGATGACATCTAATTTAACAATTAACTGGAATATTATCACCTGTGTATTAGTGATGACATCTAATTTAACAAATAACTGGAATATTATCACCTGTGTATTAGTGATGACATCTAACTTAACAATTAACTGGAATATTATCCCCTGTGTATTAGTGATGACATCTAATTTAACAATTAACTGGAATATTATCCCCTTCGAATTCGTGATGACATCTGATTGAACAATTACCTGGAATATTATCACCTGTGTATTAGTGATGACATCTAATTTAACAATTAACTGGAATATTATCCCCTGTGTATTCGTGATGACACCTAATTTAACAATTAGTTGGTATATTATCCCCTTTGAATTCGTGATGACATCTGATTGAACAATTAACTGGAATATTATCACCTGTGTATTAGTGATGACATCTAATTTAACAATTAAATGGAATATCATCCCCTGTGTATTCGTGATGACATCTAATTTAACAGTTAACTGGAATATTATCCCCTGTGTATTAGTGATGACATCTAACTGAACAATTAACTGGAATATTATCACCTGTGTATTAGTGATGACATCTAATTGAACAATTAACTGGAATATTATCCCCTTTGAATTCGTGATGACATCTAATTTAACAATTAACTGGAATATTATCACCTGTGTATTAGTGATGAAATATAATTTAACAATTAACTGGAATATTATCCCCTGTGTATTAGTGATGACATCTAACTGAACAATTAACTGGAATATTATCACCTGTGTATTAGTGATGACATCTAATTTAACAATTAACTGGAATATTATCCCCTTCGAATTCGTGATGACATCTGATTGAACAATTACCTGGAATATTATCACCTGTGTATTCGTGATGACATCTAATTTAACAATTAACTGGAATATTATCCCCTGTGTATTCGTGATGACATCTAATTTAACAATTAACTGGACTATTATCCCCTGTGTATTAGTGCTGGCATCTAACTGAACAATTAACTGGAATATTATCACCTGTGTATTAGTGATGACATCTAATTTAACAATTAACTGGAATATTATCACCTGTGTATTAGTGATGACATCTAACTGAACAATTAACTGGAATATTATCACCTGTATATTAGTGATGACATCTAATTTAACAATTAACTGGAATATTATCCCCTGTGTATTGGTGATGACATCTAACCGAACAATTAACTGGAATATTATCACCTGTGTATTAGTGATGACATCTAATTTAACAATTAACTGGAATATTATCCCCTGTGTATTAGTGATGACATCTAACTGAACAATTAACTGGAATATTATCTCCAGTGTATTAGTGATGACATCTAATTTAACAATTAACGGGAATATTATCCCCTGTGTATTAGTGATGACATCTAACTGAACAATTAACTGGAATATTATCACCTGTGTATTAGTGATGACATCTAATTGAACAATTAACTGGAATATTATCCCCTGTGTATTAGTGATGACATCTAATTGAACAATTAACTGGAATATTATCCACTTTTAATTCGTGATGACATCTAATTTAACAATTAACGGGAATATTATCCCCTGTGTATTAGTGATAACATCTAACTGAACAATTAACTGGAATATTATCACCTGTGTATTAGTGATGACATCTAATTGAACAATTAACTGGAATATTATCCCCTGTGTATTAGTGATGACATTTAATTGAACAATTAACTGGAATA
This sequence comes from Heterodontus francisci, assembly GCF_036365525.1. NCBI lineage: Eukaryota > Metazoa > Chordata > Chondrichthyes > Heterodontiformes > Heterodontidae > Heterodontus > Heterodontus francisci. The sequence continues at coordinate 1,452,635 of NW_027140672.1, forward strand.
TTATCACCTGTGTATTAGTGATGACATCTAATTGAACAATTAACTGGAATATTATCACCTGTGTATTAGTGATGACATCTAATTTAACAATTAACCTGATTGTCTGCAGTGTCTGAGGGATGACATCTAATTTAACACATAACTGGAATATTAGCCGCTGTGTATTTGTGATGACATCTAATTTAACAATGAACTGGAATATCATCACCTGTGCATTAGTGATGACATCTAATTTATCAATTAAACAGTAATATTATCACCTGTGTATTGGTGATGACATCTAATTTGACAATTAACCAGAATATTGTCACCTGTGTATTGGTGATGACATCTAATTTAACAATTAACTGGAATATTACCCCCTTTGAATTCGTGATGACATCTAATTTAACAATTAACTGGAATATTATCCCCTGTGTATTAGTGATGACATCTAATTTAACAATTACCTGGAATATTATCACCTGTGTATTAGTGATGACATCTAATTTAACAATTAACTGCAATATTATCACCTGTGTATCAGTGATGACATCTAATTTAACAATTAACCAGAATATTATCCCATTTGAATTAGTGATTACATCTAATTTAACAATTAACTGGAATATTATCACCTGTGTATTAGTGATGACATCTAATTTAACAAATAACTGGAATATTATCACCTGTGTATTAGTGATGACATCTAACTTAACAATTAACTGGAATATTATCCCCTGTGTATTAGTGATGACATCTAATTTAACAATTAACTGGAATATTATTCCCTTTGAATTCGTGATGACATCTAATTGAACAATTAACTGGAATATTATCACCTGTGTATTAGTGATGACATCTAATTGAACAATTAAACGGAATATTATCACCTGTGTATTAGTAATGGCATCTAATTTAACAATTAAATGGAATATTATCCCCTTCGAATTCGTGATGACATCTGATTGAACAATTACCTGGAATATTATCACCTGTGTATTAGTGATGACATCTAATTTAACAATTAACTGGAATATTATCCCCTGTGTATTCGTGATGACACCTAATTTAACAATTAGCTGGAATATTATCCCCTTTGAATTCGTTTTGACATCTGATTGAACAATTACCTGGAATATTATCACCTGTGTATTATTGATGACATCTAATTTAACAATTAACTGGAATATTATCCCCTGTGTATTCGTGATGACATTTAATTTAACAATTAACTGGAATATTACCCCCTGTGTATTAGTGATGACATCTAACTGAACAATTAACTGGAATATTATCAGCTGTGTATTAGTGATGACATCTAATTGAACAATTAACTGGAATATTATCCCCTTTGAATTCGTGATGACATCTAATTTAACAATTAACTGGAATATTATCACCTGTGCATTAGTGATGATATCTAATTTAACAATTAACTGGAATATTATCCCCTTCGAATTCGTGATGACATCTGATGGAACAATTACCTGGAATATTATCACCTGTGTATTAGTGATGACATCTAATTTAAAATTAACTGGAATATTATCCCCTGTGTATTCGTGATGACATCTAATTAAACAATTAACTGGAATATTATCCCCTGTGTATTAGTGATGACATCTAACTGAACAATTAACTGGAATATTATCACCTGTGTATTAGTGATGACATTAATTTAACAATTAACTGGAATATTATCACCTGTGTATTAGTGATGACATCTAACTGAACAATTAACTGGAATATTATCACCTGTGTATTAGTGATGACATCTAATTTAACAATTAACTGGAATATTATCCCCTGTGTATTAGTGATGACATCTAACTGAACAATTAACTGGAATATTATCACCTGTGTATTAGTGATGACATCTAATTGAACAATTAACTGGAATATTATCCCCTGTGTATTAGTGATGACATCTAATTGAACAATTAACTGGAATATTATCCACTTTTAATTCGTGATGACATCTAATTTAACAATTAACGGGAATATTATCCCCTGTGTATTAGTGATAACATCTAACTGAACAATTAACTGGAATATTATCACCTGTGTATTAGTGATGACATCTAATTGAACAATTAACTGGAATATTATCCCCTGTGTATTAGTGATGACATTTAGTTGAACAATTAACTGGAATATTATCACCTGTGTATTAGTGATGACATCTAATTGAACAATTAACTGGAATATTATCACCTGTGTATTAGTGATGACATCTAATTTAACAATTAACCTGATTGTCTGCAGTGTCTGAGGGATGATATCTAATTTAACACATAACTGGAATATTAGCCCCTGTGTATTTGTGATGACATCTAATTTAACAATGAACTGGAATATCATCACCTGTGCATTAGTGATGACATCTAATTTATCAATTAAACTGTAATATTATCACCTGTGTATTGGTGATGACATCTAATTTGACAATTAACCAGAATATTGTCACCTGTGTATTGGTGATGACATCTAATTTAACAATTAACTGGAATATTACCCCCTTTGAATTCGTGATGACATCTAATTTAACAATTAACTGGAATATTATCCCCTGTGTATTAGTGATGACATCTAATTTAACAATTACCTGGAATATTATCACCTGTGTATTAGTGATGACATCGAATTTAACAATTAACTGGAGTATTATCCCCTTTGAATTCGTGATGACATCTAATTTAACAATTAACTGGAATATTATCCACTTTGTATTCGTGATGACATCCAATTTAACAATTAACTGGAATATTATCCCCTTTGAATTCGTGATGATATCTAATTTAACAATTAACTGGAATATTATCACCTGTGTATCAGTGATGACATCTAATTTAACAATTAACCAGAATATTATCCCATTTGAATTCGTGATGACATCTAATTTAACAATTAACTGGAATATTATCACCTGTGTATTAGTGATGACATCTAATTTAACAAATAACTGGAATATTATCACCTGTGTATTAGTGATGACATCTAACTTAACAATTAACTGGAATATTATCCCCTGTGTATTAGTGATGACATCTAATTTAACAATTAACTGGAATATTATCCCCTTTGAATTCGTGATGACATCTAATTGGACAATTAACTGGAATATTATCACCTGTGTATTAGTGATGACATCTAATTGAACAATTAAACGGAATATTATCACCTGTGTATTAGTAATGGCATCTAATTTAACAATTAAATGGAATATTATCCCCTTCGAATTCGTGATGACATCTGATTGAACAATTACCTGGAATATTATCACCTGTGTATTAGTGATGACATCTAATTTAACAATTAACTGGAATATTATCCCCTGTATATTCGTGATGACACCTAATTTAACAATTAGCTGGAATATTATCCCCTTTGAATTCGTGATGACATCTGATTGAACAATTACCTGGAATATTATCACCTGTGTATTATTGATGACATCTAATTTAACAATTAACTGGAATATTATCCCCTGTGTATTCGTGATGACATCTAATTTAACAATTAACTGGAATATTATCCCCTGTGTATTAGTGATGACATCTAACTGAACAATTAACTGGAATATTATCAGCTGTGTATTAGTGATGACATCTAATTGAACAATTAACTGGAATATTATCCCCTTTGAATTCGTGATGACATCTAATTTAACAATTAACTGGAATATTATCACCTGTGTATTAGTGATGACATCTAACTGAACAATTAACTGGAATATTATCACCTGTGTATTAGTGATGACATCTAATTTAACAATTAACTGGAATATTATCACCTTTGTATCAGTGATGACATTTAATTTAACAATTAACTGGAATAATATCACCTGTGTATTAGTGATGACATCTAATTTAACAATTAACTGGAATATTATCCCTTGTGTATTAGTGATGACATCTAATTTAACAATTAACTGGAATATTATCTCCTGAGTATTAGTGATGACATCTAATTTAACAATTAACTGGAATGTTATCACCTGTGTATTAGTGATGACATCTAATCTAACAATTAACTGGAATATTATCACCTGTGTATTAGTGATGACATCTATTTTCACAATTAACTGGAATATTATCACCTGTGTATTAGTGATGACATCTATTTTAACAATTAACTGGAATATTATCCCCTGTGTATTAGTGATGACATCTAATTTAACAATTAACCGGAATATTATCCCCTGTGTTTTAGTGATGACATCTAATTTAACAATTAACTGGAATATTATCACCTGTGTATTCGTGATGACATCTAATTTAACAATTAACTGGAATATTATCACCTGTGCATTAGTGATGACATCTAATTTAACGATTAACTGGAATATTATCACCTGTGTATTAGTGATGACATCTAATTTAACAATTAACTGGAATATTATCACCTGTGTATTCGTGATGACATCTAATTTAACAATTAACTGGAACATTATCACCTGTGCATTAGTGATGACATCTAATTTAACAATTAACTGGAATATTATCACCTGTGCATTAGCGATGACATCTAATTTAACAATTAACTGGAATATTATCACCTGTGTATTAGTGATGACATCTAATTTAACAATTAACTGGAATATTATCACCTGTGTATTAGTGATGACATCTAATTGAACAATTAACTGGAATATTATCCCCTTTGAATTCGTGATGACATCTAATTTAACAATTAACTGGAATATTATCCCCTGTGTATTAGTGATGACATCCAATTTAACAATTAACTGGAATATTATCCCCTGTGTATTAGTGATGACATCTAATTGAACAATTAACTGGAATATTATCCCCTTTGAATTCGTGATGACATCTAATTTAACAATTAACTGGAATATTATCACCTGTGTATTAGTGATGACATCTAATTTAACAATTAACTGGAATATTATCACCTGTGTATTAGTGATGACATCTAATTGAACAATTAACTGGAATATTATCCCCTGTATATTAGTGATGACATCTAATTTAATATTAACTGGAATATTATCACCTGTGTATTAGTGATGATATCTAATTTAGCAATTAACTGGAATATTATCCCCTTTAAATTCGTGATGACATCTAATTTAACAATTAACTGGAATATTATCACCTGTGTATCAGTGATGACATCTAATTTAACAATTAACCAGAATATTATCCCATTTGAATTCGTGATGACATCTAATTTAACAATTAACTGGAATATTATCACCTGTGTATTAGTGATGACATCTAATTTAACAAATAACTGGAATATTATCATCTGTGTATTAGTGATGACATCTAACTTAACAATTAACTGGATTATTATCCCCTGTGTATTAGTGATGACATCTAATTTAACAATTAACTGGAATATTATCCCCTTTGAATTCGTGATGACATCTAATTGAACAATTAACCGCAATATTATCACCTGTGTATTAGTGATGACATCTAATTGAACAATTAAACGGAATATTATCACCTGTGTATTAGTAATGGCATCTAATTTAACAATTAACTGGAATATTATCCCCTTCGAATTCGTGATGACATCTGATTGAACAATTACCTGGAATATTATCACCTGTGTATTAGTGATGACATCTAATTTAACAATTAACTGGAATATTATCCCCTGTGTATTCGTGATGACATCTAATTTAACAGTTAACTGGAATATTATCCCCTGTGTATTAGTGATGACATCTAACTGAACAATTAACTGGAATATTATCACCTGTGTATTAGTGATGACATCTAATTGAACAATTAACTGGAATATTATCACCTGTGTATTAGTGATGACATCTAATTTAACAATTAACCTGATTGTCTGCAGTGTCTGAGGGATGACATCTAATTTAACACATAACTGGAATATTAGCCCCTGTGTATTTGTGATGACATCTAATTTAACAATGAACTGGAATATTATCACCTGTGTATTAGTGATGACATCTACTTTAACAGTTAAATGGAATATTATCCCCTGTGTATTCGTGATGACATCTAATTTAACAGTTAACTGGAATATTATCCCCTGTGTATTAGTGATGACATCTAACTGAACAATTAACTGGAATATTATCACCTGTGTATTAGTGATGACATCTAATTGAACAATTAACTGGAATATTATCCCGTTTGAATTCGTGATGACATCTAATTTAACAATTAACTGGAATATTATCACCTGTGTATTAGTGATGATATATAATTTAACAATTAACTGGAATATTATCCCCTTCGAATACGTGATGACATGTGATTGAACAATTACCTGGAATATTATCACCTGTGTATTCGTGATGACATCTAATTTAACAATTAACTGGAATATTATCCCCTGTGTATTCGTGATGACATCTAATTTAACAATTAGCTGGAATATTATCCCCTGTGTATTAGTGATGACATCTCACTGAACAATTAACTGGAATATTATCACCTGTGTATTAGTGATGACATCCAATTTAACAATTAACTGGAATATTATCACCTGTGTATTAGTGATGACATCTAACTGAACAATTAACTGGAATATTATCACCTGTGTATTAGTGATGACATCTAATTTAACAATTAACTGGAATATTATCCCCTGTGTATTGGTGATGACATCTAACCGAACAATTAACTGGAATATTATCACCTGTGTATTAGTGATGACATCTAATTTAACAATTAACTGGAATATTATCCCCTGTGTATTAGTGATGACAGCTAACTGAACAATTAACTGGAATATTATCTCCAGTGTATTAGTGATGACATCTAATTTAACAATTAACTGGAATATTATCCCCTGTGTATTAGTGATGACATCTAACTGAACAATTAACTGGAATATTATCACCTGTGTATTAGTGATGACATCTAATTGAACAATTAACTGGAATATTATCCCCTGTGTATTAGTGATGACATCTAATTGAACAATTAACTGGAATATTATCCACTTTTAATTCGTGATGACATCTAATTTAACAATTAACTGGAATATTATCCCCTGTGTATTAGTGATGACATTTAATTGAACAATTAACTGGAATATTATCACCTGTGTATTAGTGATGACATCTAATTGAACAATTAACTGGAATATTATCACCTGTGTATTAGTGATGACATCTAATTTAACAATTAACCTGATTGTCTGCAGTGTCTGAGGGATGACATCTAATTTAACACATAACTGGAATATTAGCCAATGTGTATTTGTGATGACATCTAATTTAACAATGAACTGGAATATCATCACCTGTGCATTAGTGATGACATCTAATTTATCAATTAAACTGTAATATTATCACCTGTGTATTGGTGATGACATCTAATTTGACAATTAACCAGAATATTGTCACCTGTGTATTGGTGATGACATCTAATTTAACAATTAACTGGAATATTATCCCCTTTGAATTCGTGATGACATCTAATTTAACAATTAACTGGAATATTATCCCCTGTGTATTAGTGATGACATCTAATTTAACAATTAACAGGAATATTATCCCCTTTGAATTCGTGATGACATCTAATTTAACAATTAACTGGAATATTATCCCCTTTGAATTCGTGATGACATCTAATTTAACAATTAACTGGAATATTATCCCCTTTGAATTCGTGATGACATCTAATTTAACAATTAACTGGAATATTATCCCCTTTGTATTCGTGATGACATCCAATTTAACAATTAACTGGAATATTATCCCCTTTGAATTCGTGATGATATCTAATTTAACAATTAACTGGAATATTATCACCTGTGTATTAGTGATGACATCTAATTTGACAATTAACTGGAATATTATCCCCTGTGTATTAGTGATGACATCTAATTTAACAATTAACTGGAATATTATCCCCTGTGTATTAGTGATGACATCTAATTGAACAATTAACTGGAATATTATCCCCTGTGTATTAGTGATGACATCTAATTTAACAATTAACTGGAATATTATCCCCTGTGTATTAGTGATGACATCTAATTTAACAATTAACTGGAATATTATCACCTGTGTATTCGTGATGACATCTAATTTAACAATTAACCGGAATATTATCCCCTTAGTATTCGTGATGACATCTAATTTAACAGTTAACTGGAATATTATCAACTGTGTATTAGTGATGACATGTAATTTAACAATTAACCGGAATATTATCCCCCTTGAATTCGTGATGACATCCAATTTAACAATTAACTGGAATATTATCCCCTTTGAATTCGTGATGACATCTAACTGAACAATTAACTGGAATATTAACACCTGTGTATTAGTGATGACATCTAATTTAACAATTAACTGGAATATTATCCCCTGTGTATTAGTGATGACATCTAATTTGACAATTAACTGGAATATTATCCCCTGTGAATTAGTGATGTCATCTAATTTAACAATTAACTAGAATATTATCCCCTTTGAATTCGTGATGACATCTAATTTAACAATTAACTGGAATATTATCCCCATTGAATTCGTGATGACATCTAATTGAACAATTAACTGGAATATTATCCCATTTGATTTCGTGATGACAAGTAATTTAACAATTAACTGGAATATTAACACCTGTGTATTAGTGATGACATCTAATTTGACAATTAACTGGAATATTATCCCCTGTGTATTAGTGATGACATCTAATTTAACAATTAACTAGAATATTATCCCCTTTGAATTCGTGATGACATCTAATTTAACAATCAGTGGAATATTATCCCCTTTGAATTCGTGATGACTTCTAATTTAACAATTAACTGGAATATTATCCCATTTGAATTCGTGATGACATCTAATTTAACAATTAACTAGAATATTATCCCCTTTGAATTCGTGATGACATCTAATTTAACAATTAACTGGAATATTATCCCCTTTGAATTCGTGATGACAACTAATTTAACAATTAACTGGAATATTAACACCTGTGTATTAGTGATAACATCTAATTTGACAATTAACTGGAATATTATCCCCTTTGAATTCGTGATGACATCTAATTTAGCCATTAACTGGAATATTATCCGCTGTGTATTAGTGATGACATCTAATTGAACAATTAACTGGAATATTATCACCTGTGTATTAGTGATGACGTCTAATTGAACAATTAACTGGAATATTATCACCTGTGTATTAGTGATGACAACAAATTTACCAATTAACTGGAATATTATCACCTGTGTATTAGTGATGACATCTAATTGAACAATTAACTGGAATATTATCACCTGTGTATTAGTGATGACATCTAATTTAACAAGAAACTGGGATATTATCCCCTTTGAATTCGTGATGACATCTAATTGAACAATTACCTGGAATATTATCACCTGTGTATTAGTGATGACATCTCATGGAACAATTAACTGAAATATTATCACCTGTGTATTAGTGATGACATCTAATTTAACAATTAACTGGAATATTATCCCCTGCGTATTAGTGATGATATCTAATTTAACAATTAACTGGAATATTATCCCCTTTGAATTCGTGATGACTTCTAATTTAACAATTAACTGGAATATTATCCCCTGTGTATTAGTGATGACATCTAATTGAATTATTAACTGGAATATTATCACCTGTGTATTAGTGATGACATCTAATGGAACAATTAACTGGAATATTATCACCTGTGTATTAGTGATGACATCTAATTTAACAATTAACTGGAATATTATCCCCTTTGAATTCGTGATGACATCTAATTGAACAATTACCTGGAATATTATCACCTGTGCATTAGTGATGACATCTAATTTAACAATTAACTGGAATATTATCCCCTGTGTATTAGTGATGACATCTAATTGAATTATTAACTGGAATATTATCACCTGTGTATTAGTGATGACATCTAATGGAACAATTAACTGGAATATTATCACCTGTGTATTAGTGATGACATCTAATTTAACAATTAACTGGAATATTATCCCCTTTGAATTCGTGATGACATCTAATTGGACAATTAACTGGAATATTATCACCTGTGTATTAGTGATGACATCTAATTGAACAATTAAACGGAATATTATCACCTGTGTATTAGTAATGGCATCTAATTTAACAATTAAATGGAATATTATCCCCTTCGAATTCGTGATGACATCTGATTGAACAATTACCTGGAATATTATCACCTGTGTATTAGTGATGACATCTAATTTAACAATTAACTGGAATATTATCCCCTGTGTATTCGTGATGACACCTAATTTAACAATTAGCTGGAATATTATCCCCTTTGAATTCGTGATGACATCTGATTGAACAATTACCTGGAATATTATCACCTGTGTATTATTGATGACATCTAATTTAACAATTAACTGGAATATTATCCCCTGTGTATTCGTGATGACATCTAATTTAACAATTAACTGGAATATTATCCCCTGTGTATTAGTGATGACATCTAACTGAACAATTAACTGGAATATTATCAGCTGTGTATTAGTGATGACATCTAATTGAACAATTAACTGGAATATTATCCCCTTTGAATTCGTGATGACATCTAATTTAACAATTAACTGGAATATTATCACCTGTGTATTAGTGATGACATCTAACTGAACAATTAACTGGAATATTATCACCTGTGTATTAGTGATGACATCTAATTTAACAATTAACTGGAATATTATCACCTTTGTATCAGTGATGACATTTAATTTAACAATTAACTGGAATAATATCACCTGTGTATTAGTGATGACATCTAATGGAACAATTAACTGGAATATTATCACCTGTGTATTAGTGATGACATCTAATTTAACAATTAACTGGAATATTATCCCCTTTGAATTCGTGATGACATCTAATTGAACAATTAACTGGAATATTATCACCTGTGTATTAGTGATGACATCTAATTTAACAAGAAACTGGGATATTATCCCCTTTGAATTCGTGATGACATCTAATTGAACAATTACCTGGAATATTATCACCTGTGTATTAGTGATGACATCTCATGGAACAATTAACTGAAATATTATCACCTGTGTATTAGTGATGACATCTAATTTAACAATTAACCAGAATATTATCACCTGTATATTAGTGATGACATCTAATTGAACAATTAACTGGAATATTATCACCTGTGTATTAGTGATGACATCTAATTTAACAATTAACTGGAATATTATCACCTGTGTATTAGTGATGACATCTAATTGAACAATTAACTGGAATATTATCCCCTGTGTATTAGTGATGACATCTAATTGAACAATTAACTGGAATATTATCACCTGTGTATTTGTGGTGACATCTAATTTAACAATTAACCACAATATTATCACATGTATATTAGTGATGACATCTAATTGAACAATTAACTGGAATATTATCCCCTGTGTATTCGTGATGACATCTAATTTAACAATTAGCTGGAATATTATCCCCTGTGTATTAGTGATGACATCTCACTGAACAATTAACTGGAATATTATCACCTGTGTATTAGTGATGACATCCAATTTAACAATTAACTGGAATATTATCACCTGTGTATTAGTGATGACATCTAACTGAACAATTAACTGGAATATTATCACCTGTGTATTAGTGATGACATCTAATTTAACAATTAACTGGAATATTATCCCCTGTGTATTGGTGATGACATCTAACCGAACAATTAACTGGAATATTATCACCTGTGTATTAGTGATGACATCTAATTTAACAATTAACTGGAATATTATCCCCTGTGTATTAGTGATGACATCTAACTGAACAATTAACTGGAATATTATCACCTGTGTATTAGTGATGACATCTAATTGAACAATTAACTGGAATATTATCCCCTTTGAATTCGTGATGACATCTAATTTAACAATTAACTGGAATATTATCACCTGTGTATTAGTGATGAAATATAATTTAACAATTAACTGGAATATTATCCCCTGTGTATTAGTGATGACATCTAATTTAACAATTAACTGGAATATTATCCCCTGCGTATTAGTGATGATATCTAATTTAACAATTAACTGGAATATTATCCCCTTTGAATTCGTGATGACTTCTAATTTAACAATTAACTGGAATATTATCCCCTGTGTATTAGTGATGACATCTAATTGAATTATTAACTGGAATATTATCACCTGTGTATTAGTGATGACATCTAATGGAACAATTAACTGGAATATTATCACCTGTGTATTAGTGATGACATCTTATTTAACAATTAACTGGAATATTATCCCCTTTGAATTCGTGATGACATCTAATTGAACAATTACCTGGAATATTATCACCTGTGCATTAGTGATGACATCTAATTTAACAATTAACTGGAATATTATCCCCTGTGTATTAGTGATGACATCTAATTGAATTATTAACTGGAATATTATCACCTGTGTATTAGTGATGACATCTAATGGAACAATTAACTGGAATATTATCACCTGTGTATTAGTGATGACATCTAATTTAACAATTAACTGGAATATTATCCCCTTTGAATTCGTGATGACATCTAATTGGACAATTAACTGGAATATTATCACCTGTGTATTAGTGATGACATCTAATTGAACAATTAAACGGAATATTATCACCTGTGTATTAGTAATGGCATCTAATTTAACAATTAAATGGAATATTATCCCCTTCGAATTCGTGATGACATCTGATTGAACAATTACCTGGAATATTATCACCTGTGTATTAGTGATGACATCTAATTTAACAATTAACTGGAATATTATCCCCTGTGTATTCGTGATGACACCTAATTTAACAATTAGCTGGAATATTATCCCCTTTGAATTCGTGATGACATCTGATTGAACAATTACCTGGAATATTATCACCTGTGTATTATTGATGACATCTAATTTAACAATTAACTGGAATATTATCCCCTGTGTATTCGTGATGACATCTAATTTAACAATTAACTGGAATATTATCCCCTGTGTATTAGTGATGACATCTAACTGAACAATTAACTGGAATATTATCAGCTGTGTATTAGTGATGACATCTAATTGAACAATTAACTGGAATATTATCCCCTTTGAATTCGTGATGACATCTAATTTAACAATTAACTGGAATATTATCACCTGTGTATTAGTGATGACATCTAACTGAACAATTAACTGGAATATTATCACCTGTGTATTAGTGATGACATCTAATTTAACAATTAACTGGAATATTATCACCTTTGTATCAGTGATGACATTTAATTTAACAATTAACTGGAATAATATCACCTGTGTATTAGTGATGACATCTAATGGAACAATTAACTGGAATATTATCACCTGTGTATTAGTGATGACATCTAATTTAACAATTAACTGGAATATTATCCCCTTTGAATTCGTGATGACATCTAATTGAACAATTAACTGGAATATTATCACCTGTGTATTAGTGATGACATCTAATTTAACAAGAAACTGGGATATTATCCCCTTTGAATTCGTGATGACATCTAATTGAACAATTACCTGGAATATTATCACCTGTGTATTAGTGATGACATCTCATGGAACAATTAACTGAAATATTATCACCTGTGTATTAGTGATGACATCTAATTTAACAATTAACCAGAATATTATCACCTGTATATTAGTGATGACATCTAATTGAACAATTAACTGGAATATTATCACCTGTGTATTAGTGATGACATCTAATTTAACAATTAACTGGAATATTATCACCTGTGTATTAGTGATGACATCTAATTGAACAATTAACTGGAATATTATCCCCTGTGTATTAGTGATGACATCTAATTGAACAATTAACTGGAATATTATCACCTGTGTATTTGTGGTGACATCTAATTTAACAATTAACCACAATATTATCACATGTATATTAGTGATGACATCTAATTGAACAATTAACTGGAATATTATCCCCTGTGTATTCGTGATGACATCTAATTTAACAATTAGCTGGAATATTATCCCCTGTGTATTAGTGATGACATCTCACTGAACAATTAACTGGAATATTATCACCTGTGTATTAGTGATGACATCCAATTTAACAATTAACTGGAATATTATCACCTGTGTATTAGTGATGACATCTAACTGAACAATTAACTGGAATATTATCACCTGTGTATTAGTGATGACATCTAATTTAACAATTAACTGGAATATTATCCCCTGTGTATTGGTGATGACATCTAACCGAACAATTAACTGGAATATTATCACCTGTGTATTAGTGATGACATCTAATTTAACAATTAACTGGAATATTATCCCCTGTGTATTAGTGATGACAGCTAACTGAACAATTAACTGGAATATTATCTCCAGTGTATTAGTGATGACATCTAATTTAACAATTAACTGGAATATTATCCCCTGTGTATTAGTGATGACATCTAACTGAACAATTAACTGGAATATTATCACCTGTGTATTAGTGATGACATCTAATTGAACAATTAACTGGAATATTATCCCCTGTGTATTAGTGATGACATCTAATTGAACAATTAACTGGAATATTATCCACTTTTAATTCGTGATGACATCTAATTTAACAATTAACTGGAATATTATCCCCTGTGTATTAGTGATGACATTTAATTGAACAATTAACTGGAATATTATCACCTGTGTATTAGTGATGACATCTAATTGAACAATTAACTGGAATATTATCACCTGTGTATTAGTGATGACATCTAATTTAACAATTAACCTGATTGTCTGCAGTGTCTGAGGGATGACATCTAATTTAACACATAACTGGAATATTAGCCAATGTGTATTTGTGATGACATCTAATTTAACAATGAACTGGAATATCATCACCTGTGCATTAGTGATGACATCTAATTTATCAATTAAACTGTAATATTATCACCTGTGTATTGGTGATGACATCTAATTTGACAATTAACCAGAATATTGTCACCTGTGTATTGGTGATGACATCTAATTTAACAATTAACTGGAATATTATCCCCTTTGAATTCGTGATGACATCTAATTTAACAATTAACTGGAATATTATCCCCTGTGTATTAGTGATGACATCTAATTTAACAATTAACAGGAATATTATCCCCTTTGAATTCGTGATGACATCTAATTTAACAATTAACTGGAATATTATCCCCTTTGAATTCGTGATGACATCTAATTTAACAATTAACTGGAATATTATCCCCTTTGAATTCGTGATGACATCTAATTTAACAATTAACTGGAATATTATCCCCTTTGTATTCGTGATGACATCCAATTTAACAATTAACTGGAATATTATCCCCTTTGAATTCGTGATGATATCTAATTTAACAATTAACTGGAATATTATCCCCTGTGTATTAGTGATGACATCTAATTTAACAATTAACTGGAATATTATCACCTGTGTATTCGTGATGACATCTAATTTAACAATTAACCGGAATATTATCCCCTTAGTATTCGTGATGACATCTAATTTAACAGTTAACTGGAATATTATCAACTGTGTATTAGTGATGACATGTAATTTAACAATTAACCGGAATATTATCCCCTTAGTATTCGTGATGACATCCAATTTAACAATTAACTGGAATATTATCCCCTTTGAATTCGTGATGATATCTAATTTAACAATTAACTGGAATATTATCCCCTGTGTATTAGTGATGACATCTAATTTAACAATTAACTGGAATATTATCACCTGTGTATTCGTGATGACATCTAATTTAACAATTAACCGGAATATTATCCCCTTAGTATTCGTGATGACATCTAATTTAACAGTTAACTGGAATATTATCACCTGTGTATTAGTGATGACATCTAATTTGACAATTAACTGGAATATTATCCCCTGTGTATTAGTGATGACATCTAATTTAACAATTAACTGGAATATTATCCCCTGTGTATTAGTGATGACATCTAATTGAACAATTAACTGGAATATTATCCCCTGTGTATTAGTGATGACATCTAATTTAACAATTAACTGGAATATTATCCCCTGTGTATTAGTGATGACATCTAATTTAACAATTAACCACAATATTATCACATGTATATTAGTGATGACATCTAATTGAACAATTAACTGGAATATTATCACCTGTGTATTAGTGATGACATCTAATTTAATAATTAACATGGAATATTATCACCTGTGTATTAGTGATGACATCTAATTGAACAACTAACTGGAATATTATCCCCTGTGTATTAGTGATGACATCTTATTTAACAATTAACTGGAATATTATCACGTGTGTATATTTGATGACATCTAATTGAACAATTAACTGTAATATTATCACCTGTGTATTAGTGATGACATCTAATTTAACACATAACTGGAATATTAGCCCCTGTGTATTTGTGATGACATCTAATTTAACAATTAAATGGAATATTATCTCCTGTGTATTAGTGATGACATCTAATTTAACAATTAACTGGAATATTATCCCCTTTGTATTCGTGATGACATTTAATTTAACAACTAACTGGAATATCATCACCTGTGCATTAGTGATGACATCTAATTTATCAATTAAACTGGAATATTAACACCTGTGTATTGGTGATGACATCTAATTGAACAATTAACTGGAATATTATCACCTGTGTATTAGTGATGACATCTAATTTAACACATAACTGGAATATTATCCCCTTTGAATTCGTGATGACAACTAATTTAACAATTAACTGGAATATTATCCCCTTTGAATTCGTGATGACATCTAATTTAGCAATTAACTGGAATATTATCCCCTTTGAATTCGTGATGACATCTAATTTAACAACTAACTGGAATATTATCCCCTGTGTATTAGTGATGACATCTAATTTCACAATTAACTGGAATATTATCCCCTTTGTATTCGCGATGACATCTAATTTAACAATTAACTGGAATATTATTCCCTTTGTATTCGTGATGACATCTAATTTAACAATTAACTGGAATATTCTCCCCTTTGAATTCGTGATGACAACTATTTTAACAATTAACTGTAATATTATCACCTGTGTATTAGTGATGACATCTAATTTGACAATTATCTGGAATATTATCCCCTGTGTATTAGTGATGCCATCTAATTTAACAATTAGCTGGAATATTATCCCCTGTGTATTAGTGATGACATCTAATTGAACAACTAACTGGAATATTATCACCTGTGTCTTAGTGATGACATCTAATTTAACAATTAACTGGAATATTATCCCCTGTGTATTAGTGATGACAGCTAATTTAACAATTAACTGGAATATTATACCCTGTGTATTCGTGATGACATCTAATTTAACAACTAACTGGAATATTATCACCTGTGTATTAGTGATGACATCTAATTTAACAATTAACTTGAATATTATCCCCTTTGTGTTCGTGATGACATCTATTTTAACAATTAAATGGAATATTATCCCCTTTGTATTCGTGATGACATCTAATTTAACAATTAACTGGAATATTATCACCTCTGTATTAGTGATGACATCAAATTTAACAATTAACTGGAATATTAGCCCCTTTGGATTCGTGATGACATCTAATTTAACAATTAACTGGAATATTATCACCTGTGTATTAGTGATGACATCTAATTTAACATTTAACTGGAATATTATCACCTGTGTATGAGTGATGACATCGAATTTAACAATTAACTGGAATATTATCACCTGTGTATTAGTGATGACATCTAATTGAACAATTAACTGGAATGTTATCACCTGTGTATTAGTGATGACATCTAATTTAACAATTAACTGCAATCTTATGCCCTGTGTATTAGTGATGACATCTAATTTAACAATTAACTGGAATATTATCTCCTTTGAATTCGTGATGACACCTAATTAAACAATTAACTGGAATATTATCACCTGTGTATTGGTGATGACATCTAATTGAACAATTAACTGAAATATTATCACCTGTGTATTAGTTATGACATCTAATTTAACCATTAACTGGAATATTATCACCTGTGTATTAGTGATGACATCTAAATTAACAATTAACTGGAATATTATCACCTGTGTATTAGTGATGACATCAAATTTAATATTAACTGGAATATTACCCCCTTTGAATTCGTGAAGACATCTAATTGAACAATTACCTGGAATATTATCACCTGTGTATTAGTGATGACATCTAATTTAACAATTAACTGGAATATTATCCCCTGTGTATTAGTGATGACATCTAAATTAACAATTAACTGGAATATTATCACCTGTGTATTAGTGATGACATCAAATTTAATATTAACTGGGATATTACCCCCTTTGAATTCGTGATGATATCTAATTTAACAATTAACTGGAATATTACCCCCTCTGTATTAGTGATGACATCTAATTGAACAATTAACTGGAATATTATCACCTGTGTATTAGTGATGACATCTAATTTAACAATTAACTGGAATATTATCACCTGTGTATTGGTGATGACATCTGATTTGACAATTAACTGGAATATTATCTGCTGTGTATTAGTGATGACATTTAATTTAACAATTAACTGGAATATTATCACCTGTGTATTAGTGATGACATCTAATTTAACAATTAACTGGAATATTATCCCCTTTGAATTCGTGATGACATCTAATTTAAGAAAAATTATTTTTCTATGTTCTATAGGAGAATGATGGGGTATAGATTAAATTGTCCTTGACAGAGGACAAAGGATCGGCACAACATCGTGGGCCGAAGGGCCTGTTCTGTGCTGTATTTTTTCTATGTTTTCTATGTTTTCTATCTAATTTAACAATTAACTGGAATATTATCCCCTTAGAATTCGTGATGACAACTAATTTAACAATTAACTGGAATATTATCCCCTTTGAATTCGTGATGACATCTAATTTAGCAATTAACTGGAATATTATCCCCTTTGAGTTCGTGATGACATCTAATTTCACAATTAACTGGAATATTATCCCCTGTGTATTAGTGATGACATCTAATTTCACAATTAACTGGAATATTATCCCCTTTGAATTCGTGATGACATCTAAATTAACAATTAACTGGAATATTATCCCCTTTGTATTCGTGATGACATCTAATTTAACAACTATCTGGAATATTATTCCCTTTGTATTCGTGATGACATCTAATTTAACAATTAACTGGAATATTATCCCCTTTGAATTCGTGATGACAACTAATTTAACAATTAACTGTAATATTATCACCTGTGTATTAGTGATGACATCTAATTTGACAATTAACTGGAATATTATCCCTGTGTATTAGTGATGCCATCTAATTTAACAATTAGCTGGAATATTATCCCCTTTGAATTCGTGATGACATCTAATTTAACAATTAACTGGAATATTATCCCCTTAGAATTCTTGATGACAACTAATTTAACAATTAACTGGAATATTATCCCCTTTGAATTCGTGATGACAACTAATTTAACAATTAACTGTAATATTATCACCTGTGTATTAGTGATGACATCTAATTTGACAATTAACTGGAATATTATCCCCTGTGTATTAGTGATGCCATCTAATTTAACAATTAGCTGGAATATTATCCCCTGTGTATTAGTGATGACATCTAATTGAACAACTAACTGGAATAGTATCACCTGTGTCTTAGTGATGACATCTAATTTAACAATTAACTGGAATATTATCCCCTGTGTATTAGTGATGACAGCTAATTTAACAATTAACTGGAATATTATACCCTGTGTATTAGTGATGACATCTAATTTAACAACTAACTGGAATATTATCACCTGTGTATTAGTGATGACATCTAATTTAACAATTAACTTGAATATTATCCCCTTTGTGTTCGTGATGACATCTAATTTAACAATTAACTGGAATATTATCCCCTTTGTATTCGTGATGACATCTAATTTAACAATTAACTGGAATATTATCTCCTCTGTATTAGTGATGACATCAAATTTAATAATTAACTGGAATATTAGCCCCTTTGAATTCGTGATGACAACTAATTTAACAATTAACTGTAATATTATCACCTGTGTATTAGTGATGACATCTAACTGAACAATTAACTGGAATATTATCAGCTGTGTATTAGTGATGACATCTAATTGAACAATTAACTGGAATATTATCCCCTTTGAATTCGTGATGACATCTAATTTAACAATTAACTGGAATATTATCACCTGTGCATTAGTGATGATATCTAATTTAACAATTAACTGGAATATTATCCCCTTCGAATTCGTGATGACATCTGATGGAACAATTACCTGGAATATTATCACCTGTGTATTAGTGATGACATCTAATTTAAAATTAACTGGAATATTATCCCCTGTGTATTCGTGATGACATCTAATTAAACAATTAACTGGAATATTATCCCCTGTGTATTAGTGATGACATCTAACTGAACAATTAACTGGAATATTATCACCTGTGTATTAGTGATGACATCTAATTTAACAATTAACTGGAATATTATCACCTGTGTATTAGTGATGACATCTAACTGAACAATTAACTGGAATATTATCACCTGTGTATTAGTGATGACATCTAATTTAACAATTAACTGGAATATTATCACCTTTGTATCAGTGATGACATCTAATTTAACAATTAACTGGAATAATATCACCTGTGTATTAGTGATGACATCTAATTTAACAATTAACTGGAATATTATCCCCTGTGTATTAGTGATGACATCTAATTTAACAATTAACTGGAATATTATCTCCTGAGTATTAGTGATGACATCTAATTTAACAATTAACTGGAATGTTATCACCTGTGTATTAGTGATGACATCTAATCTAACAATTAACTGGAATATTATCACCTGTGTATTAGTGATGACATCTATTTTCACAATTAACTGGAATATTATCACCTGTGTATTAGTGATGACATCTATTTTAACAATTAACTGGAATATTATCCCCTGTGTATTAGTAATGACATCTAATTTAACAATTAACCGGAATATTATCCCCTGTGTTTTAGTGATGACATCTAATTTAACAATTAACTGGAATATTATCACCTGTGTATTCGTGATGACATCTAATTTAACAATTAACTGGAATATTATCACCTGTGCATTAGTGATGACATCTAATTTAACGATTAACTGGAATATTATCACCTGTGTATTAGTGATGACATCTAATTTAACAATTAACTGGAATATTATCACCTGTGTATTAGTGATGACATCTAATTGAACAATTAACTGGAATATTATCACCTGTGCATTCGTGATGACATCTAATTTAACAATTAACTGGAATATTATCACCTGTGTATTCGTGATGACATCTAATTTAACAATTAACTGGAATATTATCACCTGTGCATTAGTGATGACATCTAATTTAACAATTAACTGGAATATTATCACCTGTGCATTAGCGATGACATCTAATTTAACAATTAACTGGAATATTATCACCTGTGTATTAGTGATGACATCTAATTTAACAATTAACTGGAATATTATCACCTGTGTATTAGTGATGACATCTAATTGAACAATTAACTGGAATATTATCCCCTTTGAATTCGTGATGACATCTAATTTAACAATTAACTGGAATATTATCACCTGTGTATTAGTGATGACATCCAATTTAACAATTAACTGGAATATTATCCCCTGTGTATTAGTGATGACATCTAATTGAACAATTAACTGGAATATTATCCCCTTTGAATTCGTGATGACATCTAATTTAACAATTAACTGGAATATTATCACCTGTGTATTAGTGATGACATCTAATTTAACAATTAACTGGAATATTATCACCTGTGTATTAGTGATGACATCTAATTGAACAATTAACTGGAATATTATCCCCTGTATATTAGTGATGACATCTAATTTAATATTAACTGGAATATTATCACCTGTGTATTAGTGATGATATCTAATTTAGCAATTAACTGGAATATTATCCCCTTTGAATTCGTGATGACATCTAATTTAACAATTAACTGGAATATTATCACCTGTGTATCAGTGATGACATCTAATTTAACAATTAACCAGAATATTATCCCATTTGAATTCGTGATGACATCTAATTTAACAATTAACTGGAATATTATCACCTGTGTATTAGTGATGACATCTAATTTAACAAATAACTGGAATATTATCACCTGTGTATTAGTGATGACATCTAACTTAACAATTAACTGGAATATTATCCCCTGTGTATTAGTGATGACATCTAATTTAACAATTAACTGGAATATTATCCCCTTTGAATTCGTGATGACATCTAATTGAACAATTAACTGCAATATTATCACCTGTGTATTAGTGATGACATCTAATTGAACAATTAAACGGAATATTATCACCTGTGTATTAGTAATGGCATCTAATTTAAAAATTAACTGGAATATTATCCCCTTCGAATTCGAGATGACATCTGATTGAACAATTACCTGGAATATTATCACCTGTGTATTAGTGATGACATCTAATTTAACAATTAACTGGAATATTATCCCCTGTGTATTCGTGATGACATCTAATTTAACAGTTGACTGGAATATTATCCCCTGTGTATTAGTGATGACATCTAACTGAACAATTAACTGGAATATTATCACCTGTGTATTAGTGATGACATCTAATTGAACAATTAACTGGAATATTATCACCTGTGTATTAGTGATGACATCTAATCTAACAATTAACCTGATTGTCTGCAGTGTCTGAGGGATGACATCTAATTTAACACATAACTGGAATATTAGCCCCTGTGTATTTGTGATGACATCTAATTTAACAATGAACTGGAATATTATCACCTGTGTATTAGTGATGACATCTAATTTAACAGTTAAATGGAATATTATCCCCTGTGTATTCGTGATGACATCTAATTTAACAGTTAACTGGAATATTATCCCCTGTGTATTAGTGATGACATCTAACTGAACAATTAACTGGAATATTATCACCTGTGTATTAGTGATGACATCTAATTGAACAATTAACTGGAATATTATCCCGTTTGAATTCGTGATGACATCTAATTTAACAATTAACTGGAATATTATCACCTGTGTATTAGTGATGATATATAATTTAACAATTAACTGGAATATTATCCCCTTCGAATACGTGATGACATGTGATTGAACAATTACCTGGAATATTATCACCTGTGTATTCGTGATGACATCTAATTTAACAATTAACTGGAATATTATCCCCTGTGTATTCGTGATGACATCTAATTTAACAATTAGCTGGAATATTATCCCCTGTGTATTAGTGATGACATCTCACTGAACAATTAACTGGAATATTATCACCTGTGTATTAGTGATGACATCCAATTTAACAATTAACTGGAATATTATCACCTGTGTATTAGTGATGACATCTAACTGAACAATTAACTGGAATATTATCACCTGTGTATTAGTGATGACATCTAATTTAACAATTAACTGGAATATTATCCCCTGTGTATTGGTGATGACATCTAACCGAACAATTAACTGGAATATTATCACCTGTGTATTAGTGATGACATCTAATTTAACAATTAACTGGAATATTATCCCCTGTGTATTAGTGATGACATCTAACTGAACAATTAACTGGAATATTATCTCCAGTGTATTAGTGATGACATCTAATTTAACAATTAACTGGAATATTATCCCCTGTGTATTAGTGATGACATCTAACTGAACAATTAACTGGAATATTATCACCTGTGTATTAGTGATGACATCTAATTGAACAATTAACTGGAATATTATCCCCTGTGTATTAGTGATGACATCTAATTGAACAATTAACTGGAATATTATCCACTTTTAATTCGTGATGACATCTAATTTAACAATTAACTGGAATATTATCCCCTGTGTATTAGTGATGACATTTAATTGAACAATTAACTGGAATATTATCACCTGTGTATTAGTGAAGACATCTAATTGAACAATTAACTGGAATATTATCACCTGTGTATTAGTGATGACATCTAATTTAACAATTAACCTGATTGTCTGCAGTGTCTGAGGGATGACATCTAATTTAACACATAACTGGAATATTAGCCCCTGTGTATTTGTGATGAAATCTAATTTAACAATGAACTGGAATATCATCACATGTGCATTAGTGATGACATCTAATTTATCAATTAAACTGTAATATTATCACCTGTTTATTGGTGATGACATCTAATTTGACAATTAACCAGAATATTGTCACCTGTGTATTGGTGATAACATCTAATTTAACCATTAACTGGAATATTATCCCCTTTGAATTCGTGATGACATCTAATTTAACAATTAACTGGAATATTATCCCCTGTGTATTAGTGATGACATCTAATTTAACAATTAACAGGAATATTATCCCCTTTGAATTCGTGATGACATCTAATTTAACAATTAACTGGAATATTATCCCCTTTGAATTCGTGATGACATCTAATTTAACAATTAACTGGAATATTATCCCCTTTGAATTCGTGATGACATCTAATTTAACAATTAACTGGAATATTATCCCCTTTGTATTCGTGATGACATCCAATTTAACAATTAACTGGAATATTATCCCCTTTGAATTCGTGATGATATCTAATTTAACAATTAACTGGAATATTATCACCTGTGTATTAGTGATGACATCTAATTTGACAATTAACTGGAATATTATCCCCTGTGTATTAGAGATGACATCTAATTTAACAATTAACTGGAATATTATCCCCTGTGTATTAGTGATGACATCTAATTGAACAATTAACTGGAATATTATCCCCTGTGTATTAGTGATGACATCTAATTTAACAATTAACTGGAATATTATCCCCTGCGTATTAGTGATGACATCTAATTTAACAATTAACTGGAATATTATCCCCTGTGTATTCGTGATGACATCTAATTTAACAATTAACCGGAATATTATCCCCTTAGTATTCGTGATGACATCTAATTTAACAGTTAACTGGAATATTATCAACTGTGTATTAGTGATGACATGTAATTTAACAATTAACCGGAATATTATCCCCCTTGAATTCGTGATGACATCCAATTTAACAATTAACTGGAATATTATCCCCTTTGAATTCGTGATGACATCTAACTGAACAATTAACTGGAATATTAACACCTGTGTATTAGTGATGACATCTAATTTAACAATTAACTGGAATATTATCCCCTGTGTATTAGTGATGACATCTAATTTGACAATTAACTGGAATATTATCCCCTGTGAATTAGTGATGTAGTCTAATTTAACAATTAACTAGAATATTATCCCCTTTGAATTCGTGATGACATCTAATTTAACAATTAACTGGAATATTATCCCCATTGAATTCGTGATGACATCTAATTGAACAATTAACTGGAATATTATCCCATTTGATTTCGTGATGACAACTAATTTAACAATTAACTGGAATATTAACACCTGTGTATTAGTGATGACATCTAATTTGACAATTAACTGGAATATTATCCCCTCAGTATTAGTGATGACATCTAATTTAACAATTAACTAGAATATTATCCCCTTTGAATTTGTGATGACATCTAATTTAACAATCAGTGGAATATTATCCCCTTTGAATTCGTGATGACTTCTAATTTAACAATTAACTGGAATATTATCCCATTTGAATTCGTGATGACATCTAATTTAACAATTAACTAGAATATTATCCCCTTTGAATTCGTGATGACATCTAATTTAACAATTAACTGGAATATTATCCCCTTTGAATTCGTGATGACAACTAATTTAACAATTAACTGGAATATTAACACCTGTGTATTAGTGATAACATCTAATTTGACAATTAACTGGAATATTATCCCCTTTGAATTCGTGATGACATCTAATTTAGCCATTAACTGGAATATTATCCGCTGTGTATTAGTGATGACATCTAATTGAACAATTAACTGGAATATTATCACCTGTGTATTAGTGATGACATCTAATTGAACAATTAACTGGAATATTATCACCTGTGTATTAGTGATGACAACAAATTTACCAATTAACTGGAATATTATCACCTGTGTATTAGTGATGACATCTAATTGAACAATTAACTGGAATATTATCACCTGTGTATTAGTGATGACATCTAATTTAACAAGAAACTGGGATATTATCCCCTTTGAATTCGTGATGACATCTAATTGAACAATTACCTGGAATATTACCACCTGTGTATTAGTGATGACATCTCATGGAACAATTAACTGAAATATTATCACCTGTGTATTAGTGATGACATCTAATTTAACAATTAACTGGAATATTATCCCCTGCGTATTAGTGATGATATCTAATTTAACAATTAACTGGAATATTATCCCCTTTGAATTCGTGATGACTTCTAATTTAACAATTAACTGGAATATTATCCCCTGTGTATTAGTGATGACATCTAATTGAATTATTAACTGGAATATTATCACCTGTGTATTAGTGATGACATCTAATGGAACAATTAACTGGAATATTATCACCTGTGTATTAGTGATGACATCTAATTTAACAATTAACTGGAATATTATCCCCTTTGAATTCGTGATGACATCTAATTGAACAATTACCTGGAATATTATCACCTGTGCATTAGTGATGACATCTAATTTAACAATCAACTGGAATATTATCACCTGTGTATTAGTGATGACATCTAATTGTACAATTAACTGGAATATTATCACCTGTGTATTAGTGATGACATCTAATTTAACAATTAACTGGAATATTATCCCCTTTGAATTCGTGATGACATCTAACTTAACAATTAACTGGAATATTATCCCTGTGTATTAGTGATGACATCTAATTTAACAATAAACTTGAATATTATCCCCTGTGTATTAGTGATGACATCTAATTGAACAATTAACTGGAATATTATCACCTGTGCATTAGTGATGACATCTAATTTAACAATTAACCAGAATATTATCACCTGTATATTAGTGATGACATCTAATTGAACAATTAACTGGAATATTATCACCTGTGTATTAGTGATGACATCTAATTTAACAATTAACTGGAATATTATCACCTGTGTATAAGTGATGACATCTAATTGAACAATTAACTGGAATATTATCCCCTGTGTATTAGTGATGACATCTAATTGAACAATTAACTGGAATATTATCATCTGTGTATTTGTGGTGACATCTAATTTAACAATTAACCACAATATTATCACATGTATATTAGTGATGACATCTAATTGAACAATTAACTGGAATATTATCACCTGTGTATTAGTGATGACATCTAATTTAATAATTAACATGGAATATTATCACCTGTGTATTAGTGATGACATCTAATTGAACACATAACTGGAATATTAGCCCCTGTGTATTTGTGATGACATCTAATTTAACAATTAAATGGAATATTATCTCCTGTGTATTAGTGATGACATCTAATTTAACAATTAACTGGAATATTATCCCCTTTGTATTCGTGATGACATTTAATTTAACAACTAACTGGAATATCATCACCTGTGCATTAGTGATGACATCTAATTTATCAATTAAACTGGAATATTAACACCTGTGTATTGGTGATGACATCTAATTGAACAATTAACTGGAATATTATCACCTGTGTATTAGTGATGACATCTAATTTAACACATAACTGGAATATTATCCCCTTTGAATTCGTGATGACAACTAATTTAACAATTAACTGGAATATTATCCCCTTTGAATTCGTGATGACATCTAATTTAGCAATTAACTGGAATATTATCCCCTTTGAATTCGTGATGACATCTAATTTAACAATTAACTGGAATATTATCCCCTGTGTATTAGTGATGACATCTAATTTCAGAATTAACTGGAATATTATCCCCTGTGTATTAGTGATGACATCTAATTTAACAATTAACTGGAATATTATCCCCTTTGTATTCGTGATGACATCTAATTTAACAATTAACTGGAATATTATTCCCTTTGTATTCGTGATGACATCTAATTTAACAATTAACTGGAATATTCTCCCCTTTGAATTCGTGATGACAACTAATTTAACAATTAACTGTAATATTATCACCTGTGTATTAGTGATGACATCTAATTTGACAATTAACTGGAATATTATCCCCTGTGTATTAGTGATGCCATCTAATTTAACAATTAGCTGGAATATTATCCCCTGTGTATTAGTGATGACATCTAATTGAACAACTAACTGGAATATTATCACCTGTGTCTTAGTGATGATATCTAATTTAACAATTAACTGGAATATTATCCCCTGTGTATTAGTGATGACAGCTAATTTAACAATTAACTGGAATATTATACCCTGTGTATTCGTGATGACATCTAATTTAACAACTAACTGGAATATTATCACCTGTGTATTAGTGATGACATCTAATTTAACAAATAACTTGAATATTATCCCCTTTGTGTTCGTGATGACATCTATTTTAACAATTAACTGGAATATTATCCCCTTTGTATTCGTGATGACATCTAATTTAACAATTAACTGGAATATTATCACCTCTGTATTAGTGATGACATCAAATTTAACAATTAACTGGAATATTAGCTCCTTTGGATTCGTGATGACATCTAATTTAACAATTAACTGGAATATTATCACCTGTGTATTAGTGATGACATCTAATTTAACATTTAACTGGAATATTATCACCTGTGTATGAGTGATGACATCGAATTTAACAATTAACTGGAATATTATCACCTGTGTATTAGTGATGACATCTAATTGAACAATTAACTGGAATGTTATCACCTGTGTATTAGTGATGACATCTAATTTAACAATTAACTGGAATCTTATCCCCTGTGTATTAGTGATGACATCTAATTTAACAATTAACTGGAATATTATCTCCTTTGAATTCGTGATGACACCTAATTAAACAATTAACTGGAATATTATCACCTGTGTATTGGTGATGACATCTAATTGAACAATTAACTGAAATATTATCACCTGTGTATTAGTTATGACATCTAATTTAACCATTAACTGGAATATTATCACCTGTGTATTAGTGATGACATCTAAATTAACAATTAACTGGAATATTATCACCTGTGTATTAGTGATGACATCAAATTTAATATTAACTGGAATATTACCCCCTTTGAATTCGTGAAGACATCTAATTGAACAATTACCTGGAATATTATCACCTGTGTATTAGTGATGACATCTAATTTAACAGTTAACTGGAATATTATCCCCTGTGTATTAGTGATGACATCTAATTGAATTATTAACTGGAATATTATCACCTGTGTATTAGTGATGACATCTAATGGAACAATTAACTGGAATATTATCACCTGTGTATTAGTGATGACATCTAATTTAACAATTAACTGGAATATTATCCCCTTTGAATTCGTGATGACATCTAATTGAACAATTACCTGGAATATTATCACCTGTGCATTAGTGATGACATCTAATTTAACAATCAACTGGAATATTATCACCTGTGTATTAGTGATGACATCTAATTGTACAATTAACTGGAATATTATCACCTGTGTATTAGTGATGACATCTAATTTAACAATTAACTGGAATATTATCCCCTTTGAATTCGTGATGACATCTAACTTAACAATTAACTGGAATATTATCCCTGTGTATTAGTGATGACATCTAATTTAACAATAAACTTGAATATTATCCCCTGTGTATTAGTGATGACATCTAATTGAACAATTAACTGGAATATTATCACCTGTGCATTAGTGATGACATCTAATTTAACAATTAACCAGAATATTATCACCTGTATATTAGTGATGACATCTAATTGAACAATTAACTGGAATATTATCACCTGTGTATTAGTGATGACATCTAATTTAACAATTAACTGGAATATTATCACCTGTGTATAAGTGATGACATCTAATTGAACAATTAACTGGAATATTATCCCCTGTGTATTAGTGATGACATCTAATTGAACAATTAACTGGAATATTATCATCTGTGTATTTGTGGTGACATCTAATTTAACAATTAACCACAATATTATCACATGTATATTAGTGATGACATCTAATTGAACAATTAACTGGAATATTATCACCTGTGTATTAGTGATGACATCTAACTTAATAATTAACATGGAATATTATCACCTGTGTATTAGTGATGACATCTAATTGAACACATAACTGGAATATTAGCCCTTGTGTATTTGTGATGACATCTAATTTAACAATTAAATGGAATATTATCACCTGTGTATTAGTGATGACATCTAATTTAACAATTAACTGGAATATTATCCCCTTTGTATTCGTGATGACATTTAATTTAACAACTAACTGGAATATCATCACCTGTGCATTAGTGATGACATCTAATTTATCAATTAAACTGGAATATTAACACCTGTGTATTGGTGATGACATCTAATTGAACAATTAACTGGAATATTATCACCTGTGTATTAGAGATGACATCTAATTTAACACATAACTGGAATATTATCCCCTTTGAATTCGTGATGACAACTAATTTAACAATTAACTGGAATATTATCCCCTTTGAATTCGTGATGACATCTAATTTAGCAATTAACTGGAATATTATCCCCTTTGAATTCGTGATGACATCTAATTTAACAATTAACTGGAATATTATCCCCTGTGTATTAGTGATGACATCTAATTTCAGAATTAACTGGAATATTATCCCCTGTGTATTAGTGATGACATCTAATTTAACAATTAACTGGAATATTATCCCCTTTGTATTCGTGATGACATCTAATTTAACAATTAACTGGGATATTATCCCCTGTGTATTAGTGATGACATCTAATTTCAGAATTAACTGGAATATTATCCCCTGTGTATTAGTGATGACATCTAATTTAACAATTAACTGGAATATTATCCCCTTTGTATTCGTGATGACATCTAATTTAACAATTAACTGGAATATTATTCCCTTTGTATTCGTGATGACATCTAATTTAACAATTAACTGGAATATTCTCCCCTTTGAATTCGTGATGACAACTAATTTAACAATTAACTGTAATATTATCACCTGTGTATTAGTGATGACATCTAATTTGACAATTAACTGGAATATTATCCCCTGTGTATTAGTGATGCCATCTAATTTAACAATTAGCTGGAATATTATCCCCTGTGTATTAGTGATGACATCTAATTGAACAACTAACTGGAATATTATCACCTGTGTCTTAGTGATGATATCTAATTTAACAATTAACTGGAATATTATCCCCTGTGTATTAGTGATGACAGCTAATTTAACAATTAACTGGAATATTATACCCTGTGTATTCGTGATGACATCTAATTTAACAACTAACTGGAATATTATCACCTGTGTATTAGTGATGACATCTAATTTAACAATTAACTTGAATAGTATCCCCTTTGTGTTCGTGATGACATCTATTTTAACAATTAACTGGAATATTATCCCCTTTGTATTCGTGATGACATCTAATTTAACAATTAACTGGAATATTATCACCTCTGTATTAGTGATGACATCAAATTTAACAATTAACTGGAATATTAGCCCCTTTGGATTCGTGATGACATCTAATTTAACAATTAACTGGAATATTATCACCTGTGTATTAGTGATGACATCTAATTTAACATTTAACTGGAATATTATCACCTGTGTATGAGTGATGACATCGAATTTAACAATTAACTGGAATATTATCACCTGTGTATTAGTGATGACATCTAATTGAACAATTAACTGGAATGTTATCACCTGTGTATTAGTGATGACATCTAATTTAACAATTAACTGGAATCTTATCCCCTGTGTATTAGTGATGACATCTAATTTAACAATTAACTGGAATATTATCTCCTTTGAATTCGTGATGACACCTAATTAAACAATTAACTGGAATATTATCACCTGTGTATTGGTGATGACATCTAATTGAACAATTAACTGAAATATTATCACCTGTGTATTAGTTATGACATCTAATTTAACCATTAACTGGAATATTATCACCTGTGTATTAGTGATGACATCTAAATTAACAATTAACTGGAATATTATCACCTGTGTATTAGTGATGACATCAAATTTAATATTAACTGGAATATTACCCCCTTTGAATTCGTGAAGACATCTAATTGAACAATTACCTGGAATATTATCACCTGTGTATTAGTGATGACATCTAATTTAACAGTTAACTGGAATATTATCCCCTGTGTATTAGTGATGACATCTAAATTAACAATTAACTGGAATATTATCACCTGTGTATTAGTGATGACATCAAATTTAATATTAACTGGAATATTACCCCCTTTGAATTCGTGATGATATCTAATTTAACAATTAACTGGAATATTACCCCCTCTGTATTAGTGATGACATCTAATTGAACAATTAACTGGAATATTATCACCTGTGTATTAGTGATGACATCTAATTTAACAATTAACTGGAATATTATCTCCTGTGTATTGGTGATGACATCTGATTTGACAATTAACTGGAATATTATCTGCTGTGTATTAGTGATGACATTTAATTTAAC
The DNA here is from genome assembly GCF_036365525.1 of Heterodontus francisci. Lineage (NCBI taxonomy): Eukaryota > Metazoa > Chordata > Chondrichthyes > Heterodontiformes > Heterodontidae > Heterodontus > Heterodontus francisci. Next base: position 1,485,288 of record NW_027140672.1, read on the forward strand.
AATTAACTGGAATATTATCACCTGTGTATTAGTGATGACATCTAATTTAACAATGAACAGGAATATTATCCCCTTTGAATTCGTGATGACATCTAATTTAACAATTAACAGGAATATTATCCCCTTAGAATTCGTGATGACAACTAATTTAACAATTAACTGGAATATTATCCCCTTTGAATTCGTGATGACATCTAATTTAGCAATTAACTGGAATATTATCCCCTTTGAGTTCGTGATGACATCTAATTTCACAATTAACTGGAATATTATCCCCTGTGTATTAGTGATGACATCTAATTTCACAATTAACTGGAATATTATCCCCTTTGAATTCGTGATGACATCTAAATTAACAATTAACTGGAATATTATCCCCTTTGTATTCGTGATGACATCTAATTTAACAACTATCTGGAATATTATTCCCTTTGTATTCGTGATGACATCTAATTTAACAATTAACTGGAATATTATCCCCTTTGAATTCGTGATGACAACTAATTTAACAATTAACTGTAATATTATCCCCTGTGTATTAGTGATGCCATCTAATTTAACAATTAGCTGGAATATTATCCCCTGTGTATTAGTGATGACATCTAATTGAACAACTAACTGGAATATTATCACCTGTGTCTTAGTGATGACATCTAATTTAACAATTAACTGGAATATTATCCCCTGTGTATTAGTGATGACATCTAATTTAACAATTAACTGGAATATTATCCCCTTTGAATTCGTGATGACAACTAATTTAACAATTAACTGTAATATTATCACCTGTGTATTAGTGATGACATCTAATTTGACAATTAACTGGAATATTATCCCCTGTGTATTAGTGATGCCATCTAATTTAACAATTAGCTGGAATATTATCCCCTGTGTATTAGTGATGACATCTAATTGAACAACTAACTGGAATATTATCACCTGTGTCTTAGTGATGACATCTAATTTAACAATTAACTGGAATATTATCCCCTGTGTATTAGTGATGACAGCTAATTTAACAATTAACTGGAATATTATACCCTGTGTATTAGTGATGACATCTAATTTAACAACTAACTGGAATATTATCACCTGTGTATTAGTGATGACATCTAATTTAACAATTAACTTGAATATTATCCCCTTTGTGTTCGTGATGACATCTAATTTAACAATTAACTGGAATATTATCCCCTTTGTATTCGTGATGACATCTAATTTAACAATTAACTGGAATATTATCACCTCTGTATTAGTGATGACATCAAATTTAATAATTAACTGGAATATTAGCCCCTTTGTATTCGTGATGACATCTAATTTAACAATTAACTGGAATATTATCACCTGTGTATTAGTGATGACATCTAATTTAACATTTAACTGGAATGTTATCACCTGTGTATGAGTGATGACATCGAATTTAACAATTAACTGGAATATTATCACCTGTGTATTAGTGATGACATCTAATTGAACAATTAACTGGAATGTTATCACCTGTGTATTAGTGATGACATCTAATTTAACAATTAACTGGAATCTTATCCCCTGTGTATTAGTGATGACATCTAATTTAACATTTAACTGGAATATTATCCCCTTTGAATTCGTGATGACATCTAATTGAACAATTAACTGGAAGATTATCACCTGTGTATTGGTGATGACATCTAATTGAACAATTAACTGAAATTTCATCACCTGTGTATTAGTGATGACATCTAATTTAACAATTAACTGGAATATTATCCCCTGTGTATTAGTGATGACATCTAATTTAACAATTAACTGGAATATTATCACCTGTGTATTAGTGATGACATCAAATTTAATATTAACTGGAATATTACCCCCTTTGAATTCGTGATGATATCTAATTTAACAATTAACTGGAATATTACCCCCTGTGTATTAGTGATGACATCTAATTGAACAATTAACTGGAATATTATCACCTGTGTATTAGTGATGACATCTAATTTAACAATTAACTGGAATATTATCACCTGTGTATTAGTGATGACATCTAATTGAACAATTAACTGGAATACTATCACCTGTGTATTAGTGGTGACATCTAACTGAACAACTAACTGGAATATTATCCCCTTTCAATTCGTGATGACATCTAATTGAACAATTAACTGGAATATTATCCCCTGTTTATTAGTGATGACATCTAATTGAACAATTAACTGGAATATTATCACCTGTGTATTAGTGATGACATCTAATTGAACAATTAACTGGAATATTATCACCTGTGTATTAGTGATGACATCTAATTGAACAATTAACTGGAATATTATCCCCTTTGAATTCGTGATGACATCTAATTGAACAATTAACTGCAATATTATCCCCTGTGTATTAGTGATGACATCTAATTGAACAATTAACTGGAATATTATCACCTGTGTATTAGTGATGACATCTAATTGAACAATTAACTGGAATATTATCACCTGTGTATTAGTGATGACATCAAATTTAACAATTAACTGGAATATTATCACCTGTGTATTAGTGATGACATCTCATTGAATAATTAACTGGAATATTATCACCTGTGTATTAGTGATGACATCTAATTTAACAATTAACTGGAATATTATCCCCTTTGAATTCGTGATGACATCTAATTTAACAATTAACTGGAATATTATCCCCTTAGAATTCGTGATGACAACTAATTTAACAATTAACTGGAATATTATCCCCTTTGAGTTCGTGATGACATCTAATTTAACAATTAACTGGAATATTATCCCCTGTGTATTAGTGATGACATCTAATTTCACAATTAACTGGAATATTATCCCCTGTGTATTAGTGATGACATCTAATTTAACAATTAACTGGAATATTATCCCCTTTGTATTCGTGATGACATCTAATTTAACAATTAACTGGAATATTATTCCCTTTGTATTCGTGATGACATCTAATTTAACAATTAACTGTAATATTATCACCTGTGTATTAGTGATGACATCTAATTTGACAATTAACTGGAATATTATCCCCTGTGTATTAGTGATGCCATCTAATTTAACAATTAGCTGGAATATTTTCCCCTGTGTATTATTGATGACATCTAATTGAACAACTAACTGGAATATTATCACCTGTGTCTTCGTGATGACATCTAATTTAACAATTAACTGGAATATTATCCCCTGTGTATTAGTGATGACAGCTAATTTAACAATTAACTGGAATATTATACCCTGTGTATTAGTGATGACATCTAATTTAACAACTAACTGGAATATTATCACCTGTGTATTAGTGATGACATCTAATTTAACAATTAACTTGAATATTATCCCCTTTGTGTTCGTGATGACATCTAATTTAACAATTAACTGGAATATTATCACCTGTGTATTAGTGATGACATCTAATTTAACATTTAACTGGAATATTATCACCTGTGTATGAGTGATGACATCTAATTTAACAATTAACTGGAATATTATCACCTCTGTATTAGTGATGACATCAAATTTAATAATTAACTGGAATATTAGCCCCTTTGTATTCGTGATGACATCTAATTTAACAATTAACTGGAATATTATCACCTGTGTATTAGTGATGACATCTAATTTAACATTTAACTGGAATATTATCACCTGTGTATGAGTGATGACATCTAATTTAACAATTAACTGGAATATTATCACCTGTGTATTAGTGATGACATCTAATTTAACAATTAACCGGAATATTATCCACTGTGTATCAGTGATGACATCTAATTGAACAATTAACTGGAATATTATCACCTGGGTATTAGTGATGACATCTAATTGAACAATTAACTGGAATATTATCACCTGTGTATTAGTGATGACATCAAATTTAACAATTAACTGGAATATTATCACCTGTGTATTAGTGATGACATCTAATTGAATAATTAACTGGAATATTATCACCTGTGTATTAGTGATGACATCTAATTTAACAATTAACTGGAATATTATCCCCTTTGAATTCGTGATGACATCTAATTTAACAATTAACTGGAATATTATCCCCTTAGAATTCGTGATGACAACTAATTTAACAATTAACTGGAATATTATCCCCTTTGAGTTCGTGATGACATCTAATTTAACAATTAACTGGAATATTATTCCCTTTGTATTCGTGATGACATCTAATTTAACAATTAACTGTAATATTATCACCTGTGTATTAGTGATGACATCTAATTTGACAATTAACTGGAATATTATCCCCTGTGTATTAGTGATGCCATCTAATTTAACAATTAGCTGGAATATTATCCCCTGTGTATTATTGATGACATCTAATTGAACAACTAACTGGAATATTATCACCTGTGTCTTCGTGATGACATCTAATTTAACAATTAAATGGAATATTATCCCCTGTGTATTAGTGATGACAGCTAATTTAACAATTAACTGGAATATTATACCCTGTGTATTAGTGATGACATCTAATTTAACAACTAACTGGAATATTATCACCTGTGTATTAGTGATGACATCTAATTTAACAATTAACTTGAATATTATCCCCTTTGTGTTCGTGAGGACATCTAATTTAACAATTAACTGGAATATTATCCCCTTTGTATTTGTGATGACATCTAATTTAACAATTAACTGGAATATTATCACCTCTGTATTAGTGATGACATCAAATTTAATAATTAACTGGAATATTAGCCCCTTTGTATTCGTGATGACATCTAATTTAACAATTAACTGGAATAATATCACCTGTGTATTAGTGATGACATCTAATTTACCATTTAACTGGAATATTATCACCTGTGTATGAGTGATGACATCGAATTTAACAATTAACTGGAATATTATCACCTGTGTATTAGTGATGACATCTAATTGAACAATTAACTGGAATGTTATCACCTGTGTATGAGCGATGACATCTAATTTAACAATTAACTGGAATCTTATCTCCTGTGTATTAGTGATGACATCTAATTTAACCATTAACTGGAATATTACCCCCTTTGAATTCGTGATGACATCTAATTGAACAATTACCTGGAATATTATCACCTGTGTATTAGTGATGACATCTAATTTAACAATTAACTGGAATATTATCCCCTGTGTATTAGTGATGACATCTAATTTAACAATTAACTGGAATATTATCACCTGTGTATTAGTGATGACATCAAATTTAATATTAACTGGAATATTACCCCCTTTGAATTCGTGATGATATCTAATTTAACAATTAACTGGAATATTACCCCCTGTGTATTAGTGATGACATCTAATTGAACAATTAACTGGAATATTATCACCTGTGTATTAGTGATGACATCTAATTTAACAATTAACTGGAATATTATCACCTGTGTATTAGTGATGACATCAAATTGAAAAATTAACTGGAATACTATCACCTGTGTATTAGTGATGACATCTAACTGAACAATTAACTGGAATATTTTCCCCTTTGAATTCGTGATGACATCTAATTGAACAATTAACTGGAATATTATCCCCTGTTTATTAGTGATGACATCTAATTGAACAATTAACTGGAATATTATCACCTGTGTATTAGTGATGACATCTAATTGAACAATTAACTGGAATATTATCACCTGTGTATTAGTGATGACATCTAATTTAACAATTAACTGGAATATTATCCCCTTTGAATTCGTGATGATATCTAATTTAACAATTAACTGGAATATTACCCCCTGTGTGTTAGTGATGACATCTAATTGAACAATTAACTGGAATATTATCACCTGTGTATTAGTGATGACATCTAATTTAACAATTAACTGGAATATTATCCCCTTTGAATTCGTGATGACATCTAATTTAACAATTAACTGGAATATTATCCCCTGTTTATTAGTGATGACATCTAATTGAACAATTAACTGGAATATTATCACCTGTGTATTAGTGATGACATCTAATTGAACAATTAACTGGAATATTATCACCTGTGTATTCGTGATGACATCTAATTTAACCATTAACTGGAATATTATCACCTGTGTATTAGTGATGACATCTAATTGAACAATTAACTGGAATATTATCACCTGTGTATTAGTGATGACATCTAATTGAACAATTAACTGGAATATTATCACCTGTGTATTCGTGATGACATCTAATTGAACAATTAACTGGAATATTATCACCTGTGTATTAGTGATGACATCTAATTGAACAATTAACTGGAATATTATCACCTGTGTATTAGTGATGACATCTAATTGAACAATTAACTGGAATATTATCACCTGTGTATTAGTGATGACATCTAATTTAACAATTAACTGGAATATTATCCCCTTTGAATTCGTGATGACATCTAATTGAACAATTACCTGGAATATTATCACCTGTGTATTAGTGATGACATCTAATTTAACAATTAACTGGAATATTATCCCCTGTGTATTAGTGATGACATCTAATTTAACAATTAACTGGAATATTATCCCCTTTGAATTCGTGATGACATTTAATTTAACAATTAACTGGAATATTATCCCCTGTGTATTAGTGATGACATCTAATTTAACAATTAACTGGAATATTATCACCTGTGTATTAGTGATGACATCTAATTGAACAATTAACTGGAATATTATCACCTGTGAATTAGTGATGACATCTAATTTAACAATTAACTGGAATATTGTCACCTGTGTATTAGTGATGACATCTAATTGAACAATTAACTGGAATATTATCACCTGTGTATTAGTGATGACATCTAATTTAACAATTAACTGGAATATTATCCCCTGTGTATTAGTGATGACATCTCATTTAACAATTAACTGGAATATTATACCCTGTGTATTAGTGATGACATCTAATTTAACAATTAACTGGAATATTATCCCCTGTGTATTAGTGATGAGATCTAATTTAACAATTAACTGGAATATTATCCCTTGTGTATTAGTGATGACATCTAATTTAACAATTAACTGGAATATTATCCCCTTTGAATTCGTGATGACATCTAATTTAACAATTAACTGGAATATTATCACCTGTGTATTAGTGATGACATCTCATTTAACAATTAACTGGAATATTATCACTTTTGAATTCGTGATGACATCTAATTTAACAATTAACTGGAATATTATCACCTGTGTATTAGTGATGACATCTAATTTAACAATTAACTGGAATATTATCACCTTTGAATTCGTGATGACATCTAATTTAACAATTAACTGGAATATTATCCCCTGTTTATTAGTGATGACATCTAATTGAACAATTAACTGGAATATTATCACCTGTGTATTAGTGATGACATCTAATTGAACAATTAACTGGAATATTATCACCTGTGTATTAGTGATGACATCTAATTTAACCATTAACTGGAATATTATCACCTGTGTATTAGTGATGACATCTAATTGAACAATTAACTGGAATATTATCACCTGTGTATTAGTGATGACATCTAATTGAACAATTAACTGGAATATTATCACCTGTGTATTAGTGATGACATCTAATTGAACAATTAACTGGAATATTATCACCTGTGTATTAGTGATGACATCTAATTTAACAATTAACTGGAATATTATCCCCTTTGAATTCGTGATGACATCTAATTTAACAATTAACTGGAATATTATCCCCTGTGTATTAGTGATGACATCTCATTTAACAATTAACTGGAATATTATCACTTTAGAATTCGTGATGACATCTAATTTAACAATTAACTGGAATATTATCCCCTGTGTATTAGTGATGACACCTAATTTAACAATTAACTGGAATATTATCACCTGTGTATTAGTGATGACATCTAATTGAACAATTAACTGGAATATTATCACCTTTGTATTAGTGATGAAATCTAATTTAACAATTAACTGGAATATTATCACCTGTGTATTAGTGATGACATCTAATTGAACAATTAACTGGAATATTATCCCCTGTGTATTAGTGATGACATCAAATTGAACAATTAACTGGAATATTATCACCTGTGTATTAGTGATGACATCTAATTGAACAATTAACTGGAATATTATCACCTGTGTATTGGTGATGACATCTAATGAAACAATTAACTGGAATATTTTCAACTGTGTATTAGTGATGACATCCAATTTAACAATTAACTGGAATATTATCCCCTGTGTATTTGTGATGACATTTAATTTAACAATTAACTGGAATAATATCACGTGTCTATTAGTGATGACATCTATTTCATCATTTGAACAGAATACGATACCCTGTGTATTAGTAATGACTTCCAATTGAACAACTAACCAGAATACTCTACACTGTGTATTAGTGTTGACATATAATTACACAAGTAACCAGAATATCATCACTTGTGTATTAGTGATGACAACTAATTTAACAATTAGCTGGAATATTATCCCCTGTGTATTAGTGGTGACATCAAATTTAACAATTAACCTGATTGTCTGCAGTGTCTGAGGGATGACATCTAATTTAACACATAACTGGAATATTAGCCCCTGTGTATTTGTGATGACATCTAATTGAGCAATGAACTGGAATATTATCCCCTGTGTATTAGTGATGAAATCCAATTCATCAATTAACCGTAATATTATCCGCTGTGCTTTAGTGATGACATTTAATTTTACAATTAACTGGAATATCATCAACTGTGCATTAGTGATGACATCTAATTTATCAATTAAACTGGAATATTATCACCTGTCTATTGGTGATGACATCTAATTTGACAATTAACCAGAATATTATCACCTGTATATAGGTGATGACATCTAATTTGACAATTAACTGGAATATTATCACCTGTGTATTAGTGATGACATCTAATTTAACAATTAACTGGAATATTATCACCTGTGTATTAGTGACTACATCTAATTTAACAATTAACTGGAATATTATCCCCTTTGAATTCGTGATGACATCTAATTTAACAATTAACTGGAATATTATCCCCTGTGTATTAGTGATGACATCAAATTTAACAATTAACTGGAATATTATCACCTGTGTATTAGTGATGACATCTAATTTAGCAATTAACTGGAATATTATCTGCTGTGTATTAGTGATGACATCTAATTTAACAATTAACTGGAATATTATCACCTGTGTATTAGTGATGACATCTAATTTAACAATTAACTGGAATATTATCCCCTTTGAATTCGTGATGACATCTAATTTAACAATTAACTGGAATATTATCACCTCTGTATTAGTGATGACATCTAATTTAACAATTAACTGGAATATTACCCCCTTTGAATTCGTGACGACATCTAATTTAACAATTAACTGGAATATTACCCCTTTGAATTCGTGATGACATCTAATTTAACAATTAACTGGAATATTATCCCCTTTGAACTCGTGATGACAACTAATTTAACAATTAACTGCAATATTAACACCTGTGTATTAGTGATGACATCTAATTTGACAATTAACTGGAATATTATCCCCTGTGTATTAGTGATGACATCTAATTTGACAATTAACTGGAATATTATCCCCTGTGTATTAGTGATGACATCTAATTGAACAATTAACTGGAATATTATCACCTGTGTATTAGTGATGACATCTAATTTAACAATTAACTGGAATATTATCCCCTGTGTATTAGTGATGACATCTTATTTAACAATTAACTGGAATATTATCCCCTGTGTATTAGTGATGACATCTAATTTAACAATTAACTGGAATATTATCACCTGTGTATTAGTGATGACATCTAATTTAACAAATAACCGGAATATTATCCCCTTTGTATTCGTGATGACATCTAATTTAACAATTAACTAGAATGTTATCCCCTGTGTATTAGTGATGACATCTAATTTAACAATTAACCGGAATATTATCCCCTGTGTATTAGTGATGACATCTTATTTAACAATTAACTGGAATATTATCACCTGTGTATTAGTGATGACATCTAATTTAACAATTAACTGGAATATTATCCCCTCTGTATTAGTGATGACATCTGATTTAACAATTAACTGGAATATCATTCCCTTTGTATTCGTGATGACATCTAATTAAACAATTAACTGGAATATTATCACCTGTGCATTAAAGATGACATCTAATTGAACAATTAACTGGAATATTATCCCCTGTGTATTAGTGATGACATCAAATTGAACAATTAACTGGAATATTATCACCTGTGTATTAGTGATGACATCTAATGGAACAATTAACTGGAATATTATCACCTGTGTATTGGTGATGACATCTAATGAAACAATTAACTGGAATATTTTCAACTGTGTATTAGTGATGACATCTAATTTAACAATTAACTGGAATATTATCCCCTGTGTATTTGTGATGACATTTAATTTAACAATTAACTGGAATAATATCACGTGTCTATTAGTGATGACATCTATTTCATCATTTGAACAGAATACGATACCCTGTGTATTAGTAATGACTTCCAATTGAACAACTAACCAGAATACTCTACACTGTGTATTAGTGTTGACATATAATTACACAAGTAACCAGAATATCATCACTTGTGTATTAGTGATGACAACTAATTTAACAATTAGCTGGAATATTATCCCCTGTGTATTAGTGGTGACATCAAATTTAACAATTAACCTGATTGTCTGCAGTGTCTGAGGGATGACATCTAATTTAACACATAACTGGAATATTAGGCCCTGTGTATTTGTGATGACATCTAATTGAACAATGAACTGGAATATTATCCCCTGTGTATTAGTGATGAAATCCAATTCATGTATTAACCGTAATATTATCCGCTGTGCTTTAGTGATGACATTTAATTTTACAATTAACTGGAATATCATCAACTGTGCATTAGTGATGACATCTAATTTATCAATTAAACTGGAATATTATCACCTGTCTATTGGTGATGACATCTAATTTGACAATTAACCAGAATATTATCCCCTGTATATAGGTGATGACATCTAATTTGACAATTAACTGGAATATTATCTGCTGTGTATTAGTGATGACATCTAATTTAACAATTAACTGGAAAATTATCACCTGTGTATTAGTGACTACATCTAATTTAACAATTAACTGGAATATTATCCCCTTTGAATTCGTGATGACATCTAATTTAACAATTAACTGGAATATTATCCCCTGTGTATTAGTGATGACATCAAATTTAACAATTACTGGAATATTATCACCTGTGTATTAGTGATGACATCTAATTTAGCAATTAACTGGAATATTATCTGCTGTGTATTAGTGATGACATCTAATTTAACAATTAACTGGAATATTATCACCTGTGTATTAGTGATGACATCTAATTTAACAATTAACTGGAATATTATCCCCTTTGAATTCGTGATGACATCTAATTTAACAATTAACTGGAATATTATCACCTCTGTATTAGTGATGACATCTAATTTAACAATTAACTGGAATATTACCCCCTTTGAATTCGTGACGACATCTAATTTAACAATTAACTGGAATATTATCCCCTTTGAATTCGTGATGACATCTAATTAAACAATTAACTAGAATATTATCCCCTTTGTATTCGTGATGACATCTAATTTAACAATTAACTGGAATATTATCCCCTTTGAATTCGTGATGACATCTAATTTAACAATTAACTGGAATATTATCCCCTTTGAACTCGTGATGACAACTAATTTAACAATTAACTGCAATATTAACACCTGTGTATTAGTGATGACATCTAATTTGACAATTAACTGGAATATTATCCCCTGTGTATTAGTGATGACATCTAATTTAACAATTAACTGGAATATTATCCCCTGTGTATTAGTGATGACATCTAATTGAACAATTAACTGGAATATTATCACCTGTGTATTAGTGATGACATCTAATTTAACAATTAACTGGAATATTATCCCCTGTGTATTAGTGATGACATCTAATTTAACAATTAACTGGAATATTATCCCCTGTGTATTAGTGATGACATCTAATTTAACAATTAACTGGAATATTATCACCTGTGTATTAGTGATGACATCTAATTTAACAAATAACCGGAATATTATCCCCTTTGTATTCGTGATGACATCTAATTTAACAATTAACTAGAATGTTATCCCCTGTGCATTAGTGATGACATCTAATTTAACAATTAACCGGAATATTATCCCCTGTGTATTAGTGATGACATCTTATTGAACAATTACTTGGAATATTATCACCTGTGTATTAGTGATGACATCTAATTTAACAGTTAACTGGAATATTATCCCCTCTTTATTAGTGATGACATCTGATTTAACAATTAACTGGAATATCATTCCCTTTGTATTCGTGATGACATCTAATTAAACAATTAACTGGAATATTATCACCTGTGCATTAAAGATGACATCTAATTTAACAATTAACTGGAATAGTATCCCCTTTGTATTCGTGATGACATCTAATTTAACAATTAACTGGAATATTATCACCTGTGTATTAGTGATGACATCAAATTTAACAATTAACTGGAATATTATCCCCTTTGTATTCGTGATGACATCTAATTTAACAATTAACTGGAATATTATCACCTGTGTATTAGTGATGACATCTAATTGAACAATTAAATGGAATATTATCACCTGTGTATTAGTGATGACATCTAATTTAACAACTAACTGGAATATTATCACCTGTGTATTAGTGATGACATCTAATTTAACAATTAACTGGAATATTACCCCCTTTGAATTCGTGATGACATCTAATTGAACAATTACCTGGAATATTGTCACCTGTGTATTAGTGATGACATCTATTTGAACAATTAACTGGAATATTATCACCTGTGTATTAGTGATGACATCTAATTTAACAATTAACTGGAATATTATCCCCTTTGAATTCGTGATGACATCTAATTTAACAATTAACTGGAATATTATCCCCTGTTTATTAGTGATGACATCTAATTGAACAATTAAATGGAATATTATCACCTGTGTATTAGTGATGACATCTAATTGAACAATTAACTGGAATATTATCACCTGTGTATTAGTGATGACATCTAATTTAACCATTAACTGGAATATTATCAACTGTGTATTAGTGATGACATCTAATTGAACAATTAACTGGAATATTATCACCTGTGTATTAGTGATGACATCTAATTGAACAATTAACTGGAATATTATCACCTGTGTATTAGTGATGACATCTAATTGAACAATTAACTGGAATATTATCACCTGTGTATTAGTGATGACATCTAATTGAACAATTAACTGGAATATTATCGCCTGTGTATTAGTGATGACATCTAATTAAAAATTAACTGGAATATTATCCCCTTTGAATTCGTGATGACATCTAATTGAACAATTACCTGGAATATTATCACCTGTGTATTAGTGATGACATCTTATTTAACAATTAACTGGAATATTATCCCCTGTGTATTAGTGATGACATCTAATTTAACAATTAACTGGAATATTATCCCCTTTGAATTCGTGATGACATCTAATTTAACAATTAACTGGAATATTATCCCCTGTGTATTAGTGATGACATCAAATTTAACAATTAACTGGAATATTATCACCTGTGTATTAGTGATGACATCTAATTTATCAATTAAACTGGAATATTATCACCTGTCTATTGGTGATGACATCTAATTTGACAATTAACCAGAATATTATCACCTGTATATAGGTGATGACATCTAATTTGACAATTAACAGGAATATTATCTGCTGTGTATTAGTGATGACATCTAATTAAACAATTAACTGGAATATTATCACCTGTGTATTAGTGACTACATCTAATTTAACAATTAACTGGAATATTATCCCCTTTGAATTCGTGATGACATCTAATTTAACAATTAACTGGAATATTATCCCCTGTGTATTAGTGATGACATCAAATTTAACAATTAACTGGAATATTATCACCTGTGTATTAGTGATGACATCTAATTTAGCAATTAACTGGAATATTATCTGCTGTGTATTAGTGATGACATCTAATTTAACAATTAACTGGAATATTATCACCTGTGTATTAGTGATGACATCTAATTTAACAATTAACTGGAATATTATCCCCTTTGAATTCGTGATGACATCTAATTTAACAATTAACTGGAATATTATCACCTCTGTATTAGTGATGACATCTAATTTAACAATTAACTGGAATATTACCCCCTTTGAATTCGTGACGACATCTAATTTAACAATTAACTGGAATATTATCCCCTTTGAATTCGTGATGACATCTACTTTAACAATTAACTAGAATATTATCCCCTTTGAACTCGTGATGACAACTAATTTAACAATTAACTGCAATATTAACACCTGTGTATTAGTGATGACATCTAATTTGACAATTAACTGGAATATTATCCCCTGTGTATTAGTGATGACATCTAATTTAACAATTAACTGGAATATTATCCCCTGTGTATTAGTGATGACATCTAATTGAACAATTAACTGGAATATTATCACCTGTGTATTAGTGATGACATCTAATTTAACAATTAACTGGAATATTATCCCCTGTGTATTAGTGATGACATCTAATTTAACAATTAACTGGAATATTATCCCCTGTGTATTAGTGATGACATCTAATTTAACAATTAACTGGAATATTATCACCTGTGTATTAGTGATGACATCTAATTTAACAAATAACTGGAATATTATCCCCTTTGTATTCGTGATGATATCTAATTTAACAATTAACTAGAATGTTATCCCCTGTGTATTAGTGATGACATCTAATTTAACAATTAACCGGAATATTATCCACTGTGTATTAGTGATGACATCTTATTTAACAATTAACTGGAATATTATCACCTGTGTATTAGTGATGACATCTAATTTAACAATTAACTGGAATATTATCCCCTCTGTATTAGTGCTGACATCTGATTTAACAATTAACTGGAATATCATTCCCTTTGTATTCGTGATGAAATCCAATTCATCAATTAACCGTAATATTATCCGCTGTGCTTTAGTGATGACATTTAATTTTACAATTAACTGGAATATCATCAACTATGCATTAGTGATGACATCTAATTTATCAATTAGACTGGAATATTATCACCTGTCTATTGGTGATGACATCTAATTTGACAATTAACCAGAATATTATCACCTGTATATAGGTGATGACATCTAATTTGACAATTAACTGGAATATTATCTGCTGTGTATTAGTAATGACATCCAGTTAAACAATTAACTGGAATATTATCACCTGTGTATTAGTGACTACATCTAATTTAACAATTAACTGGAATATTATCCCCTTTGAATTCGTGATGACATCTAATTTAAACATTAACTGGAATATTATCCCCTGTGTATTAGTGATGACATCAAATTTAACAATTAACTGGAATATTATCACCTGTGTATTAGTGATGACATCTAATTTAGCAATTAACTGGAATATTATCTGCTGTGTATTAGTGATGACATCTAATTTAACAATTAACTGGAATATTATCACCTGTGTATTAGTGATGACATCTAATTTAGCAATTAACTGGAATATCATCAACTGTGTATTAGTGATGACATCTAATTTAACAATTAACTGGAATATTATCACCTGTGCATTAGTGATGACATTTAATTTAACAATTACCAGGAATATTATCACCTGTGTATTAGTGATGATATCTAATTTAACAATTAACTGGAATATTATCACCTGTGTATTAGTGATGACATTTAATTTAACAATTACCAGGAATATTATCACCTGTGTATTAGTGATGACATCTAATTTAACAAATAACCGGAATATTATCCCCTTTGTATTCGTGATGACATCTAATTTAACAATTAACTGGAAAGTTATCCCCTGTGTATTAGTGATGACATCTAATTTAACAATTAACTAGAATGTTATTGCCTTTGAATTCGTGATGACATCTAATTTAACAATTAACTGGAATATTATCACCTGTGTATTAGTGATGACATCTAATTTAACAATTAACCGGAATCGTATCCCCTGTGTATTAGTGATGACATCTAATTTAACAATTAACTGGAATATTATCACCTGTGTATTAGTGATGACATCTAATTTAACAATTAACCGGAATAGTATCCCCTGTGTATTAGTGATGACATCTAATTTAACAATTAACTGGCATATTATCACCTGTGTATTAGTGATGACATCTAATTTAACAATTAACTGGAATATCATCCCCTTTGTATTCGTGATGACATCTAATTAAACAATTAACTGGAATATTATCACCTGTGCATTAGTGATGACATCTAATTTAACAATTAACTGGAATAGTATCCCCTTTGTATTCGTGATGACATCTAATTTACCAATTAACTGGAATATTATCACCTGTGTATTAGTGATGACATCAAATTTAACAATTAACTGGAATATTATCACCTGTGTATTAGTGATGACATCTAATTTAACAATTAACTGGAATATTATCACCTGTGTATTAGTGATGACATCTAATTTAACAATTAACTGGAATATTATCCCCTGTGTATTAGTGATGACATCTAATTTAACAATTAACTGGAATATTATCACCTGTGTATTAGTGATGACATCTAATTTAACAATTAACAGGAATATTATCCACTTTGAATTCGTGATGACATCAATTTGAACCATTAACTGGAATATTATCATCTGTGTATTAGTGATGACATCTAATTGAACAATTAACTGGAATATTATCCCCTGTGTATTAGTGATGACATCTAATTTAACAATTAACCGGAATATTCTCCCTTTGAATTCGTGATGACATCTATTTGAACAATTAACTGGAATATTATCACCTATGTATTAGTGATGACATCTAATTTAACAATTAACTGGATTATTATCACCTGTGTATTAGTGATGACATCTAATTGAACAATTAACTGGAATATTATCACCTGTGTATTAGTGATGACATCTAATTTAACAATTAACTGGAATGTTATCACCTGTGTATTAGTGATGACATCTAATTGAACAATTAACTGGAATATTATCACCTGTGTATTAGTGATGACATTTAATTTAACAATTAAGCGGAATATTATCCCCTTTGAATTCGTGATGACATCTAATTTAACAATTAACCGGAATATTATCCCCTTTGTATTCGTGATGACATCTAATTTAACAATTAACTGGAATACTATCACCTGTGTATTAGTGATGACATCTTATTTAACAATTAACTGGAATATTATCACCTGTGAATTAGTGATGACATCTAATTGAACTATTAACTGGAATATTATCCCCTGTGTATTCGTGATGACATCTAATTTAACAATTAACTGGAATATTATCCCCTGTGTATTAGTGATGACATCTAATTTAACAATTGACTGGAATATTATCCCCTGTGTATTAGTGACGACATCTAATTTAACAATTAACTGGAATATTATCTCCAGTGTATTAGTGATGACATCTAATTTAACAATTAACCGGAATATTATCCCCTTTGTATTCGTGATGACATCTAATTTAACAATAAACCGGAATATTATCCCCTGTGTATTCGTGATGACATCTAATTTAACAATTAACTGGAATATTATCACCTGTGTATTCGTGATGACATCTAATTTAACAATTAACTGGAATATTATCCCCTTTGAAATCGTGATGACATCTAATTTAACAATTAATTGGAATATTATCACCTGTGTATTAGTGATGACATCTAATTTAACAATTAACTGGAATATTATCCCCGGTGTATTAGTGATGACATCTAATTTAACAATTAACTGGAATATTATCCCCTGTGTATTAGTGATGACAACTAATTTAACAATTAACTGGAATATTATCCCCTGTGTATTAGTGATGACATCTAATTTAACAATTAACTGGAATATTATCTCCTGTGTATTCGTGGTGACATCTAATTTAACAATTAACCGGAATATTATCCCCTTTGTATTCGTGATGACATCTAATTTAACAATTAACTGGAATATTATCCCCTTTGTATTCGTGATGACATCTAACTTCACAATTAACTGGAATATTATCACCTGTGTATTAGTGATGACATCTAATTTAACAATTAACTGGAATATTATTCCCTTTGTTTTCGTGTTGACATCTAATGTAACAATTAACTGGAATATTATCACCTGTGTATTAGTGATGACATCTAATTTAACAATTAACCGGAATATTATCCCCTGTGTATTAGTGATGACATCTAATTTAACAATTAACTGGAATATTATCACCTGTGTATTAGTCATGACATCTAATTTAACAATTAATTGGAATATTATCCCCTCTGTATTAGTGATGACATCTGATTTAACAATTAACTGGAATATCATTCCCTTTGTATTCGTGATGACATCTAATTAAACAATTAACTGGAATATTATCACCTGTGCATTAGTGATGACATCTAATTTAACAATTAACTGGAATAGTATCCCCTTTGTATTCGTGATGACATCAAGTTTAACAATTAACTGGAATATTATCCCCTGTGTATTACTGATGTCATCTAATTTAACAATTAACTGGAATATTATCACCTGTGTATTAGTGATGACATCTAATTTAACAATTAACTGGAATATTATCCCCTGTGTATTCGTGATGACATCCAATTTAACAATTAACTGGAATATTATCCCCTGTGTATTAGTGATGACATCTAATTGAACAATTAACTGGAATATTATCCCCTGTGTATTCGTGATGACATCTAATTTAACAATTAACTGGAATATTATCCCCTGTGTATTAGTGATGACATCTAATTTAACAATTAACTGGAATATTATCCCCTGTGTATTAGTGACGACATCTAATTTATCAATTAACTGGAATATTATCTCCAGTGTATTAGTGATGACATCTAATTTAACAATTAACCAGAATATTATCCCCTTTGTATTCGTGATGACATCTAATTTAACAATTAACCGGAATATTAACCCCTGTGTATTCGTGATGACATCTAATTTAACAATTAACTGGAATATTATCACCTGTGTATTAGTGATGACATCTAATTTAACAATTAACTGGAATATTATCCCCTTTGAAATCGTGATGACATCTAATTTAACAATTAATTGGAATATTGTCACCTGTGTATTAGTGATGACATCTAATTTATCAATTAACTGGAATATTATCTCCAGTGTATTAGTGATGACATCTAATTTAACAATTAACCAGAATATTATCCCCTTTGTATTCGTGATGACATCTAATTTAACAATTAACCGGAATATTAACCCCTGTGTATTCGTGATGACATCTAATTTAACAATTAACTGGAATATTATCACCTGTGTATTAGTGATGACATCTAATTTAACAATTAACTGGAATATTATCCCCTTTGAAATCGTGATGACATCTAATTTAACAATTAATTGGAATATTGTCACCTGTGTATTAGTGAAGACATCTAATTTAACAATTAACTGGAATATTATCCCCGGTGTATTAGTGATGACATCTAATTTAACAATTAACTGGAATATTATCACCTGTGTATTAGTGATGACATCTAATTTAGCAATTAACTGGAATATTATCTGCTGTGTATTAGTGATGACATCTAATTTAACAATTAACTGGAATATTATCACCTGTGTATTAGTGATGACATCTAATTTAGCAATTAACTGGAATATCATCAACTGTGTATTAGTGATGACATCTAATTTAACAATTAACTGGAATATTATCACCTGTGCATTCGTGATGACATTTAATTTAACAATTACCAGGAATATTATCACCTGTGTATTAGTGATGATATCTAATTTAACAATTAACTGGAATATTATCACCTGTGTATTAGTGATGACATTTAATTTAACAATTACCAGGAATATTATCACCTGTGTATTAGTGATGACATCTAATTTAACAATTACCAGGAATATTATCACCTGTGTATTAGTGATGACATCTAATTTAACAAATAACCGGAATATTATCCCCTTTGTATTCGTGATGACATCTAATTTAACAATTAACTGGAATGTTATCCCCTGTGTATTAGTGATGACATCTAATTTAACAATTAACTAGAATGTTATTGCCTTTGAATTCGTGATGACATCTAATTTAACAATTAACTGGAATATTATCACCTGTGTATTAGTGATGACATCTAATTTAACAATTAACCGGAATAGTATCCCCTGTGTATTAGTGATGACATCTAATTTAACAATTAACTGGAATATTATCACCTGTGTATTAGTGATGACATCTAATTTAACAATTAACTGGAATATTATCCCCTATGTATTAGTGATGACATCTGATTTAACAATTAACTGGAATAGTATCCCCTTTGTATTCGTGATGACATCTAATTTACCAATTAACTGGAATATTATCACCTGTGTATTAGTGATGACATCAAATTTAACAATTAACTGGAATATTATCACCTGTGTATTAGTGATGACATCTAATTTAACAATTAACTAGAATGTTATTGCCTTTGAATTCGTGATGACATCTAATTTAACAATTAACTGGAATATTATCACCTGTGTATTAGTGATGACATCTAATTTAACAATTAACCGGAATAGTATCCCCTGTGTATTAGTGATGACATCTAATTTAACAATTAACTGGAATATTATCACCTGTGTATTAGTAATGACATCTAATTTAACAATTAACTGGAATATTATCCCCTATGTATTAGTGATGACATCTGATTTAACAATTAACTGGAATAGTATCCCCTTTGTATTCGTGATGACATCTAATTTACCAATTAACTGGAATATTATCACCTGTGTATTAGTGATGACATCAAATTTAACAATTAACTGGAATATTATCACCTGTGTATTAGTGATGACATCTAATTTAACAATTAACTGGAATATTATCACCTGTGAATTAGTGATGACATCTAATTTAACAATTAACTGGAATATTATCCCCTGTGTATTAGTGATGACATCTAATTTAACAATTAACTGGAATATTATCACCTGTGCATTAGTGATGACATCTAATTTAACAATTAACAGGAATATTATCCACTTTGAATTCGTGATGACATCAAATTGAACCATTAACTGGAATATTATCATCTGTGTATTAGTGATGACATCTAATTGAACAATTAACTGGAATATTATCCCCTGTGTATTAGTGATGACATCTAATTTAACAATTAATCAGAATATTCTCCCTTTGAATTCGTGATGACATCAAATTGAACCATTAACTGGAATATTATCATCTGTGTATTAGTGATGACATCTAATTGAACAATTACCTGGAATATTATCACCTGTGTATTAGTGATGACATCTAATTGAACAATTAACTGGAATATTATCACCTGTGTATTAGTGATGACATCTAATTGAACAATTACCTGGAATATTATCAACTGTGTATTAGTGATGACATCTAATTGAACAATTACCTGGAATATTATCACCTGTGTATTAGTGATGACATCTAATTGAACAATTAACTGGAATATTATCACCTGTGTATTAGTGATGATATCTAATTTAACAATTAACTGGAATATTATCCCCTGTGTATTAGTGATGACATCTAATTGAACAATTAACTGGAATATTATCCCCTTTGAATTCGTGATGACATCTAATTTAACAATTAACTGGAATATTATCCCCTGTTTATTAGTGATGACATCTAATTTAACAATTAACTAGAATATTATCCCCTGTGTATTAGTGATGACATCTAATTTAACAATTAACTGGAATATTATCCCCTGTGTATTAGTGATGACATCTAATTGAACAATTAACTGGATTATTATCACCTGTGTATTAGTGATGACATCTAATTGAACAATTAACTGGAATATTATCACCTGTGTATTAGTGATGACATCTAATTTAACAATTAACTGGAATGTTATCACCTGTGTATTAGTGATGACATCTAATTGAACAATTAACTGGAATATTATCACCTGTGTATTAGTGATGACATTTAATTTAACAATTAAGCGGAATATTATCCCCTTTGAATTCGTGATGACATCTAATTTAACAATTAACTGGAATATTATCCCCTTTGTATTCGTGATGACATCTAATTTAACAATTAACTGGAATACTATCACCTGTGTATTAGTGATGACATCTTATTTAACAATTAACTGGAATATTATCCCCTTTGAATTCGTGATGACATCTAATTTAACAATTAACTGGAATATTATCACCTGTGAATTAGTGATGACATCTAATTGAACTATTAACTGGAATATTATCCCCTGTGTATTCGTGATGACATCTAATTTAACAATTAACTGGAATATTATCCCCTGTGTATTAGTGATGACATCTAATTTAACAATTAACTGGAATATTATCCCCTGTGTATTAGTGACGACATCTAATTTAACAATTAACTGGAATATTATCTCCAGTGTATTAGTGATGACATCTAATTTAACAATTAAGCGGAATATTATCCCCTTTGTATTCGTGATGACATCTAATTTAACAATAAACCGGAATATTATCCCCTGTGTATTCGTGATGACATCTAATTTAACAATTAACTGGAATATTATCACCTGTGTATTCGTGATGACATCTAATTTAACAATTAACTGGAATATTATCCCCTTTGAAATCGTGATGACATCTAATTTAACAATTAATTGGAATATTATCACCTGTGTATTAGTGATGACATCTAATTTAACAATTAACTGGAATATTATCCCCGGTGTATTAGTGATGACATCTAATTTAACAATTAACTGGAATATTATCCCCTGTGTATTAGTGATGACATCTAATTTAACAATTAACTGGAATATTATCCCCTGTGTATTAGTGATGACATCTAATTTAACAAAAAACTGGAATATTATCTCCTGTGTATTCGTGGTGACATCTAATTTAACAATTAACCGGAATATTATCCCCTTTGTATTCGTGATGACATCTAATTTAACAATTAACTGGAATATTATCCCCTTTGTATTCGTGATGACATCTAACTTCACAATTAACTGGAATATTATCACCTGTGTATTAGTGATGACATCTAATTTAACAATTAACTGGAATATTATTCCCTTTGTTTTCGTGATGACATCTAATTTAACAATTAACTGGAATATTATCACCTGTGTATTAGTGATGACATCTAATTTAACAATTAACCGGAATATTATCCCCTGTGTATTAGTGATGACATCTAATTTAACAATTAACTGGAATATTATCACCTGTGTATTAGTGATGACATCTAATTTAACAATTAATTGGAATATTATCCCCTCTGTATTAGTGATGACATCTGATTTAACAATTACTGGAATATCATCCCCCTTGTATTCGTGATGACATCTGATTAAACAATTAACTGGAATATTATCACCTGTGCATTAGTGATGACATCTAATTTAACAATTAACTGGAATAGTATCCCCTTTGTATTCGTGATGACATCTAATTTAAGTATTCACTGGAATATTATCACCTGTGTATTAGTGATGACATCAAATTTAACAATTAACTGGAATATTATCACCTGTGTATTAGTGATGACATCTAATTTAACAATTAACTGGAATATTATCACCTGTGTATTAGTGATGACATCTAATTTAACAATTAACTGGAATATTATCCCCTGTGTATTAGTGATGTCATCTAATTTAACAATTAACTGGAATATTATCACCTGTGTATTAGTGATGACATCTAATTTAACAATTAACTGGAATATTATCCCCTGTGTATTCGTGATGACATCCAATTTAACAATTAACTGGAATATTATCCCCTGTGTATTAGTGATGACATCTAATTGAACAATTAACTGGAATATTATCCCCTGTGTATTCGTGATGACATCTAATTTAACAATTAACTGGAATATTATCCCCTGTGTATTAGTGATGACATCTAATTTAACAATTAACTGGAATATTATCCCCTGTGTATTAGTGACGACATCTAATTTATCAATTAACTGGAATATTATCTCCAGTGTATTAGTGATGACATCTAATTTAACAATTAACCAGAATATTATCCCCTTTGTATTCGTGATGACATCTAATTTAACAATTAACCGGAATATTAACCCCTGTGTATTCGTGATGACATCTAATTTAACAATTAACTGGAATATTATCACCTGTGTATTAGTGATGACATCTAATTTAACAATTAACTGGAATATTATCCCCTTTGAAATCGTGATGACATCTAATTTAACAATTAATTGGAATATTGTCACCTGTGTATTAGTGATGACATCTAATTTAACAATTAACTGGAATATTATCCCCGGTGTATTAGTGATGACATCTAATTTAACAATTAACTGGAATATTATCCCCTGTGTATTAGTGATGACATCTAATTTAACAATTAACTGGAATATTATCCCCTGTGTATTAGTGATGACATCTAATTTAACAATTAACTGGAATATTATCTCCTGTGTATTCGTGGTGACATCTAATTTAACAATTAATCGGAATATTATCCCCTTTGTATTCGTGATGACTTCTAATTTAACAATTAACTGGAATATTATCCCCTTTGTATTCGTGATGACATCTAACTTAACAATTAACTGGAATATTATCACCTGTGTATTAGTGATGACATCTAATTTAACAATTAACTGGAATATTATTCCCTTTGTATTCGTGATGACATCTAATTTAACAATTAACTGGAATATTATCACCTGTGTATTAGTGATGACATCTAATTTAACAATTAACCGGAATATTATCCCCTGTGTATTAGTGATGACATCTAATTTAACAATTAACTGGAATATTATCACCTGTGTATTAGTGATGACATCTAATTTAACAATTAATTGGAATATTATCCCCTCTGTATTAGTGATGACGTCTGATTTAACAATTAACTGGAATATCATCCCCTTTGTATTCGTGATGACATCTAATTAAACAATTAACTGGAATATTATCACCTGTGCATTAGTGATGACATCTAATTTAACAATTAACTGGAATAGTATCCCCTTTGTATTCGTGATGACATCTAATTTAACAATTCACTGGAATATTATCACCTGTGTATTAGTGATGACATCAAATTGAACAATTAACTGGAATATTATCACCTGTGTATTAGTGATGACATCTAATTTAACAATTAACTGGAATATTATCACCTGTGTATTAGTGATGACATCTAATTTAACAATTAACTGGAATATTATCCCCTGTGTATTAGTGATGACTTCTAATTTAACAATTAACTGGAATATTATCACCTGTGTATTAGTGATGACATCTAATTTAACAATTAACTGGAATATTATCCACTTTGAATTCGTGATGACATCAAATTGAACCATTAACTGGAATATTATCACCTGTGTATTAATGATGACATCTAATTTAACAATTAACCGGAATATTCTCCCTTTGAATTCGTGATGACATCTAATTGAACAATTACCTGGAATATTATCACCTGTGTATTAGTGATGACATCTAATTGAACAATTAACTGGAATATTATCACCTGTGTATTAGTGATGACATCTAATTTAACAATTAACTGGAATATTATCCCCTGTGTATTAGTGATGTCAACTAATTGAACAATTAACTGGAATATTATCCCCTTTGAATTCGTGATGACATCTAATTTAACAATTAACTGGAATATTATCCCCTGTTTATTAGTGATGACATCTAATTGAACAATTAACTGGATTATTATCACCTGTGTATTAGAGATGACATGTAATTGAACAATTAACTGGAATATTATCACCTGTGTATTAATGATGACATCTAATTAAACAATTAACTGGAATATTATCACCTGTGTATTAATGATGACATCTAATTTAACAATTAACTGGAATATCATCAACTGTGTATTAGTGATGACATCTAATTTAACAATTAACTGGAATATTATCACCTGTGCATTAGTGATGACATCTAATTTGACAATTAACTGGAATATTATCATCTGTGTATTAGTGATGGCATTTAATTGAACAATTAAGCGGAATATTATCCCCTTTGAATCCGTGATGACATCTAATTTAACAATTAACCGGAATATTATCCCCTGTGTATTCGTGATGACATCTAATTTAACAATTAACTGGAATACTATCACCTGTGTATTAGTGATGACATCTTATTTAACAATTAACTGGAATATTATCCCCTTTGAATTCGTGATGACATCTAATTTAACAATTAACTGGAATATTATCACCTGTGAATTAGTGATGACATCTAATTTAACAATTAACTGGAATATTATCCCCTGTGAATTCGTGATGACATCTAATTTAACAATTAACTGGAATATTATCCCCTGTGTATTAGTGATGACATCTAATTTAACAATTAACTGGAATATTATCCCCTGTGTATTAGTGATGACATCTAATTTAACAATTAACTGGAATATTATCTCCAGTGTATTAGTGATGACATCTAATTTAACAATTAACCGGAATATTATTCCCTTTGTATTCGTGATGACATCTAATTTAACAATTAACTGGAATATTATCACCTGTGTATTAGTGATGACATCTAATTTAACAATTAACTGGAATATTATCTCCTGTGTGTTAGTGATGACATCTAATTTAACAATTAACTGGAATATTATCACCTGTGTATTAGTGATGACATCTGATTTAACAATTAACTGGAATATTATCACCTGTGTATTAGTGATGACATCTAATTTCACAATTAACTGGAATATTATTCCCTTTGTATTCGTGATGACATCTAATTTAACAATTAACTGGAATATTATCTCCAGTGTATTAGTGATGACATCTAATTTAACAATTAACCGGAATATTATCCCCTTTGTATTCGTGATGACATCTAATTTAACAATTAACCGGAATATTATCCCCTGTGTATTCGTGATGACATCTAATTTAACAATTAACTGGAATATTATCACCTGTGTATTAGTGATGACATCTAATTTAACAATTAACCGGAATATTATCCCCTGTGTATTAGTGATGACATCTAATTTAACAATTAACTGTAATATTATCCCCTTGAATTCGTGATGACATCTAATTTAACAATTAACTGGAATATTATCCCCTGTGTATTAGTGATGACATCTAATTTAACAATTAAACGGAATATTATCCCCTTTGTATTCGTAATGACATCTAATTTAACAATTAACTGGAATATTATACAATGTGTATTAGTGATGACATCTAATTTAACAATTAACTGGAATATTATCACCTGTTTATTAGTGATGACATCTAACTTAACAATTAACTGGAATATTATCCCCTGTGTATTAGTGATGACATCCAGTTTAACAATTAACTGGAATATTATCACCTGTGTATTAGTGATGACATCTAATTTAACAATTAACTGGAATATTATCACCTGTGTATTAGTGATGACATCTAATTTAACAATTAACTGGAATATTATCACCTGTGTATTAGTGATGTCATCTAATTTAACAATTAACTGGAATATTATCACCTGTGTATTAGTGATGACATCTAATTTAACAATTAACTGGAATATTATCCCCTGTGTATTCGTGATGACATCCAATTTAACAATTAACTGGAATATTATACCCTGTGTATTAGTGATGACATCTAATTGAACAATTAACTGGAATATTATCCCCTGTGTATTCGTGATGACATCTAATTGAACAATTAACTGGAATATTATCCCCTGTGTATTAGTGATGACATCTAATTTAACAATTAACTGGAATATTATCCCCTGTGTATTAGTGACGACATCTAATTTATCAATTAACTGGAATATTATCTCCAGTGTATTAGTGATGACATCTAATTTAACAATTAACCGGAATATTATCCCCTTTGTATTCGTAATGACATCTAATTTAACAATTAACCGGAATATTATCCCCTGTGTATTCGTGATGACATCTAATTTAACAATTAACTGGAATATTATCACCTGTGTATTAGTGAGGACATCTAACTTAACAATTAACTGGAATATTATCTCCTGTGTGTTAGTGATGACATCTAATTTAACAATTAACTGGAATATTATCCCCTTTGAAATCGTGATGACATCTAATTTAACAATTAATTGGAATATTATCACCTGTGTATTAGTGATGACATCTAATTTAACAATTAACTGGAATATTATCCCCGGTGTATTAGTGATGACATCTAATTTAACAATTAACTGGAATATTATCCCCTGTGTATTAGTGATGACATCTAATTTAACAATTAACTGGAATATTATCCCCTGTGTATTAGTGATGACATCAAATTTAACAATTAACTGGAATATTATCTCCTGTGTATTCGTGGTGACATCTAATTTAACAATTAACCGGAATATTATCCCCTTTGTATTCGTGATGACATCTAATTTAACAATTAACTGGAATATTATCCCCTTTGTATTCGTGATGACATCTAACTTAACAATTAACTGGAATATTATCACCTGTGTATTTGTGATGACATCTAATTTGACAATTAACTGGAATATTATTCCCTTTGTATTCGTGATGACATCTAATTTAACAATTAACTGGAATATTATCACCTGTGTATTAGTGATGACATCTAATTTAACAATTAACTGGAATATTATCTCCTGTGTGTTAGTGATGACATCTAATTTAACAATTAACTGGAATATTATCACCTGTGTATTAGTGATGACATCTAATTTAACAATTAAACCGGAATATTATTCCCTGTGTATTAGTGATGACATCTAATTTAACAATTAACTGGAATATTATCACCTGTGTATTAGTGATGACATCTAATTTAACAATTAATTGGAATATTATCCCCTCTGTATTAGTGATGACATCTGATTTAACAATTAACTGGAATATTATCACCTGTGTATTAGTGATGACATCTAATTTGACAATTAACTGGAATATTATTCCCTTTGTATTCGTGATGACATCTAATTTAACAATTAACTGGAATATTATCACCTGTGTATTAGTGATGACATCTAATTTAACAATTAACTGGAATATTATCCCCGGTGTATTAGTGATGACATCTAATTTAACAATTAACTGGAATATTATCACCTGTGTATTAGTGATGACATCTAATTTGACAATTAACTGGAATATTATTCCCTTTGTATTCGTGATGACATCTAATTTAACAATTAACTGGAATATTATCACCTGTGTATTAGTGATGACATCTAATTTAACAATTAACTGGAATATTATCTCCTGTGTGTTAGTGATGACATCTAATTTAACAATTAACTGGAATATTATCACCTGTGTATTAGTGATGACATCTAATTTAACAATTAACCGGAATATTATTCCCTGTGTATTAGTGATGACATCTAATTTAACAATTAACTGGAATATTATCACCTGTGTATTAGTGATGACATCTAATTTAACAATTAATTGGAATATTATCCCCTCTGTATTAGTGATGACATCTGATTTAACAATTAACTGGAATATCATCCCCTTTGTATTCGTGATGACATCTAATTAAACAATTAACTGGAATATTATCACCTGTGCATTAGTGATGACATCTAATTTAACAATTAACTGGAATAGTATCCCCTTTGTATTCGTGATGACATCTAATTTAACAATTCACTGGAATATTATCACCTGTGTATTAGTGATGACATCAAATTTAACAATTAACTGGAATATTATCACCTGTGTATTAGTGATGACATCTAATTTAACAATTAACTGGAATATTATCACCTGTGTATTAGTGATGACATCTAATTTAACAATTAACTGGAATATTATCCCCTGTGTATTAGTGATGACATCTAATTTAACAATTAACTGGAATATTATCACCTGTGTATTAGTGATGACATCTAATTTAACAATTAACTGGAATATTATCCCCTTTGAATTCGAGATGACATCAAATTGAACCATTAACTGGAATATTATCACCTGTGTATTAGTGATGAAATCTAATTTAACAATTAACCGGAATATTGTCCCTTTGAATTCGTGATGACATCTAATTGAACAATTACCTGGAATATTATCACCTGTGTATTAGTGATGACATCTAATTGAACAATTAACTGGAATATTATCACCTGTGTATTAGTGATGACATCTAATTTAACAATTAACTGGAATATTATCCCCTGTGTATTAGTGATGTCAACTAATTGAACAAGTAACTGGAATATTATCCCCTTTGAATTCGTGATGACATCTAATTTAACAATTAACTGGAATATTATCCCCTGTTTATTAGTGATGACATCTAATTGAACAATTAACTGGATTATTATCACCTGTGTATTAGAGATGACATCTAATTGAACAATTAACTGGAATATTATCACCTGTGTATTAGTGATGACATCTAATTTAACAATTAACTGGAATATTATCACCTGTGTATTAGTGATGACATCTAATTGAACAATTAACTGGAATATTATCACCTGTGTATTGGTGATGACATCTAATTTAACAATTAACTAGAATATTATTAACTGTGTTTTAGTGATGACATGTAATTTAACAATTAACTGGAATATTATCACCTGTGTATTAATGATGACATCTAATTTAACAATTAACTGGAATATTATCACCTGTGTATAAATGATGACATCTAGTTTAACAATTAACTGGAATATCATCAACTGTGTATTAGTGATGACATCTAATTTAACAATTAACTGGAATATTATCATCTGTGTATTAGTGATGGCATTTAATTTAACAATTAAGCGGAATATTATCCCCTTTGAATCCGTGATGACATCTAATTTAACAATTAACTGGAATACTATCACCTGTGTATTAGTGATGACATCTTATTTAACAATTAACTGGAATATTATCCCCTTTGAATTCGTGATGACATCTAATTTAACAATTAACTGGAATATTATCACCTGTGAATTAGTGATGACATCTAATTTAACAATTAACTGGAATATTATCCCCTGTGTATTAGTGATGACATCTAATTTAACAATTAACTGGAATATTATCATCTGTGTATTAGTGATGGCATTTAATTTAACAATTAAGCGAAATATTATCCCCTTTGAATCCGTGATGACATCTAATTTAACAATTAACTGGAATACTATCACCTGTGTATTAGTGATGACATCTTATTTAACAATTAACTGGAATATTATCCCCTTTGAATTCGTGATGACATCTAATTTAACAATTAACTGGAATATTATCACCTGTGAATTAGTGATGACATCTAATTTAACAATTAACTGGAATATTATCCCCTGTGTATTAGTGATGACATCTAATTTAACAATTAACTGGAATACTATCGCCTGTGTATTAGTGATGACATCTTATTTAACAATTAACTGGAATATTATCCCCTTTGAATTCGTGATGACATCTAATTTAACAATTAACTGGAATATTATCACCTGTGAATTAGTGATGACATCTAATTGAACAATTAACTGGATTATTATCACCTGTGTATTAGAGATGACATGTAATTGAACAATTAACTGGAATATTATCACCTGTGTATTAATGATGACATCTAATTAAACAATTAACTGGAATATTATCACCTGTGTATTAATGATGACATCTAATTTAACAATTAACTGGAATATCATCAACTGTGTATTAGTGATGACATCTAATTTAACAATTAACTGGAATATTATCACCTGTGCATTAGTGATGACATCTAATTTGACAATTAACTGGAATATTATCATCTGTGTATTAGTGATGGCATTTAATTGAACAATTAAGCGGAATATTATCCCCTTTGAATCCGTGATGACATCTAATTTAACAATTAACCGGAATATTATCCCCTGTGTATTCGTGATGACATCTAATTTAACAATTAACTGGAATACTATCACCTGTGTATTAGTGATGACATCTTATTTAACAATTAACTGGAATATTATCCCCTTTGAATTCGTGATGACATCTAATTTAACAATTAACTGGAATATTATCACCTGTGAATTAGTGATGACATCTAATTTAACAATTAACTGGAATATTATCCCCTGTGAATTCGTGATGACATCTAATTTAACAATTAACTGGAATATTATCCCCTGTGTATTAGTGATGACATCTAATTTAACAATTAACTGGAATATTATCCCCTGTGTATTAGTGATGACATCTAATTTAACAATTAACTGGAATATTATCTCCAGTGTATTAGTGATGACATCTAATTTAACAATTAACCGGAATATTATCCCCTTTGTATTCGTGATGACATCTAATTTAACAATTAACCGGAATATTATCCCCTGTGTATTCGTGATGACATCTAATTTAACAATTAACTGGAATATTATCACCTGTGTATTAGTGATGACATCTAATTTAACAATTAACCGGAATATTATCCCCTGTGTATTAGTGATGACATCTAATTTAACAATTAACTGTAATATTATCCCCTTGAATTCGTGATGACATCTAATTTAACAATTAACTGGAATATTATCCCCTGTGTATTAGTGATGACATCTAATTTAACAATTAAACGGAATATTATCCCCTTTGTATTCGTAATGACATCTAATTTAACAATTAACTGGAATATTATACAATGTGTATTAGTGATGACATCTAATTTAACAATTAACTGGAATATTATCACCTGTTTATTAGTGATGACATCTAACTTAACAATTAACTGGAATATTATCCGCTGTGTATTAGTGATGACATCCAGTTTAACAATTAACTGGAATATTATCACCTGTGTATTAGTGATGACATCTAATTTAACAATTAACTGGAATATTATCACCTGTGTATTAGTGATGACATCTAATTTAACAATTAACTGGAATATTATCCCCTGTGTATTAGTGATGTCATCTAATTTAACAATTAACTGGAATATTATCACCTGTGTATTAGTGATGACATCTAATTTAACAATTAACTGGAATATTATCCCCTGTGTATTCGTGATGACATCCAATTTAACAATTAACTGGAATATTATAACCTGTGTATTAGTGATGACATCTAATTGAACAATTAACTGGAATATTATCCCCTGTGTATTCGTGATGACATCTAATTGAACAATTAACTGGAATATTATCCCCTGTGTATTAGTGATGACATCTAATTTAACAATTAACTGGAATATTATCCCCTGTGTATTAGTGACGACATCTAATTTATCAATTAACTGGAATATTATCTCCAGTGTATTAGTGATGACATCTAATTTAACAATTAACCGGAATATTATCCCCTTTGTATTCGTGATGACATCTAATTTAACAATTAACCGGAATATTATCCCCTGTGTATTCGTGATGACATCTAATTTAACAATTAACTGGAATATTATCACCTGTGTATTAGTGATGACATCTAATTTAACAATTAACTGGAATATTATCTCCTGTGTGTTAGTGATGACATCTAATTTAACAATTAACTGGAATATTATCCCCTTTGAAATCGTGATGACATCTAATTTAACAATTAATTGGAATATTATCACCTGTGTATTAGTGATGACATCTAATTTAACAATTAACTGGAATATTATCCCCGGTGTATTAGTGATGACATCTAATTTAACAATTAACTGGAATATTATCCCCTGTGTATTAGTGATGACATCTAATTTAACAATTAACTGGAATATTATCCCCTGTGTATTAGTGATGACATCTAATTTAACAATTAACTGGAATATTATCTCCTGTGTATTCGTGGTGACATCTAATTTAACAATTAACCGGAATATTATCCCCTTTGTATTCGTGATGACATCTAATTTAACAATTAACTGGAATATTATCCCCTTTGTATTCGTGATGACATCTAACTTAACAATTAACTGGAATATTATCACCTGTGTATTAGTGATGACATCTAATTTGACAATTAACTGGAATATTATTCCCTTTGTATTCGTGATGACATCTAATTTAACAATTAACTGGAATATTATCACCTGTGTATTAGTGATGACATCTAATTTAACAATTAACTGGAATATTATCTCCTGTGTGTTAGTGATGACATCTAATTTAACAATTAACTGGAATATTATCACCTGTGTATTAGTGATGACATCTGATTTAACAATTAACTGGAATATTATCACCAGTGTATTAGTGATGACATCTAATTTGACAATTAACTGGAATATTATTCCCTTTGTATTCGTGATGACATCTAATTTAACAATTAACTGGAATATTATCTCCAGTGTATTAGTGATGACATCTAATTTAACAATTAACCGGAATATTATCCCCTTTGTATTCGTGATGACATCTAATTTAACAATTAACCGGAATATTATCCCCTGTGTATTCGTGATGACATCTAATTTAACAATTAACTGGAATATTATCACCTGTGTATTAGTGATGACATCTAATTTAACAATTAACCGGAATATTATCCCCTGTGTATTAGTGATGACATCTAATTTAACAATTAACTGTAATATTATCCCCTTGAATTCGTGATGACATCTAATTTAACAATTAACTGGAATATTATCCCCTGTGTATTAGTGATGACATCTAATTTAACAATTAAACGGAATATTATCCCCTTTGTATTCGTAATGACATCTAATTTAACAATTAACTGGAATATTATACAATGTGTATTAGTGATGACATCTAATTTAACAATTAACTGGAATATTATCACCTGTTTATTAGTGATGACATCTAACTTAACAATTAACTGGAATATTATCCCCTGTGTATTAGTGATGACATCCAGTTTAACAATTAACTGGAATATTATCACCTGTGTATTAGTGATGACATTTAATTTAACAATTAACTGGAATATTATCACCTGTGTATTAGTGATGACATCTAATTTAACAATTAACTGGAATATTATCACCTGTGTATTAGTGATGTCATCTAATTTAACAATTAACTGGAATATTATCACCTGTGTATTAGTGATGACATCTAATTTAACAATTAACTGGAATATTATCCCCTGTGTATTCGTGATGACATCCAATTTAACAATTAACTGGAATATTATACCCTGTGTATTAGTGATGACATCTAATTGAACAATTAACTGGAATATTATCCCCTGTGTATTCGTGATGACATCTAATTGAACAATGAACTGGAATATTATCCCCTGTGTATTAGTGATGACATCTAATTTAACAATTAACTGGAATATTATCCCCTGTGTATTAGTGACGACATCTAATTTATCAATTAACTGGAATATTATCTCCAGTGTATTAGTGATGACATCTAATTTAACAATTAACCGGAATATTATCCCCTTTGTATTCGTAATGACATCTAATTTAACAATTAACCGGAATATTATCCCCTGTGTATTCGTGATGACATCTAATTTAACAATTAACTGGAATATTATCACCTGTGTATTAGTGATGACATCTAACTTAACAATTAACTGGAATATTATCTCCTGTGTGTTAGTGATGACATCTAATTTAACAATTAACTGGAATATTATCCCCTTTGAAATCGTGATGACATCTAATTTAACAATTAATTGGAATATTATCACCTGTGTATTAGTGATGACATCTAATTTAACAATTAACTGGAATATTATCCCCGGTGTATTAGTGATGACATCTAATTTAACAATTAACTGGAATATTATCCCCTGTGTATTAGTGATGACATCTAATTTAACAATTAACTGGAATATTATCCCCTGTGTATTAGTGATGACATCAAATTTAACAATTAACTGGAATATTATCTCCTGTGTATTCGTGGTGACATCTAATTTAACAATTAACCGGAATATTATCCCCTTTGTATTCGTGATGACATCTAATTTAACAATTAACTGGAATATTATCCCCTTTGTATTCGTGATGACATCTAACTTAACAATTAACTGGAATATTATCACCTGTGTATTTGTGATGACATCTAATTTGACAATTAACTGGAATATTATTCCCTTTGTATTCGTGATGACATCTAATTTAACAATTAACTGGAATATTATCAACTGTGTATTAGTGATGACATCTAATTTAACAATTAACTGGAATATTATCTCCTGTGTGTTAGTGATGACATCTAATTTAACAATTAACTGGAATATTATCACCTGTGTATTAGTGATGACATCTAATTTAACAATTAAACCGGAATATTATTCCCTGTGTATTAGTGATGACATCTAATTTAACAATTAACTGGAATATTATCACCTGTGTATTAGTGATGACATCTAATTTAACAATTAATTGGAATATTATCCCCTCTGTATTAGTGATGACATCTGATTTAACAATTAACTGGAATATTATCACCTGTGTATTAGTGATGACATCTAATTTGACAATTAACTGGAATATTATTCCCTTTGCATTCGTGATGACATCTAATTTAACAATTAACTGGAATATTATCACCTGTGTATTAGTGATGACATCTAATTTAACAATTAACTGGAATATTATCCCCGGTGTATTAGTGATGACATCTAATTTAACAATTAACTGGAATATTATCACCTGTGTATTAGTGATGACATCTAATTTGACAATTAACTGGAATATTATTCCCTTTGTATTCGTGATGCCATCTAATTTAACAATTAACTGGAATATTATCACCTGTGTATTAGTGATGACATCTAATTTAACAATTAACTGGAATATTATCTCCTGTGTGTTAGTGATGACATCTAATTTAACAATTAACTGGAATATTATCACCTGTGTATTAGTGATGACATCTAATTTAACAATTAACCGGAATATTATTCCCTGTGTATTAGTGATGACATCTAATTTAACAATTAACTGGATAATTATCACCTGTGTATTAGTGATGACATCTAATTTAACAATTAACTGGAATATTATCACCTGTGTATTAGTGATGACATCTAATTTAACAATTAACTGGAATATTATCCCCTGTGTATTAGTGATGACATCTAATTTAACAATTAACTGGAATATTATCACCTGTGTATTAGTGATGACATCTAATTTAACAATTAACTGGAATATTATCCCCTTTGAATTCGAGATGACATCAAATTGAACCATTAACTGGAATATTATCACCTGTGTATTAGTGATGAAATCTAATTTAACAATTAACCGGAATATTCTCCCTTTGAATTCGTGATGACATCTAATTGAACAATTACCTGGAATATTATCACCTGTGTATTAGTGATGACATCTAATTGAACAATTAACTGGAATATTATCACCTGTGTATTAGTGATGACATCTAATTTAACAATTAACTGGAATATTATCCCCTGTGTATTAGTGATGTCAACTAATTGAACAAGTAACTGGAATATTATCCCCTTTGAATTCGTGATGACATCTAATTTAACAATTAACTGGAATATTATCCCCTGTTTATTAGTGATGACATCTAATTGAACAATTAACTGGATTATTATCACCTGTGTATTAGAGATGACATCTAATTGAACAATTAACTGGAATATTATCACCTGTGTATTAGTGATGACATCTAATTTAACAATTAACTGGAATATTATCACCTGTGTATTAGTGATGACATCTAATTGAACAATTAACTGGAATATTATCACCTGTGTATTGGTGATGACATCTAATTTAACAATTAACTAGAATATTATTAACTGTGTTTTAGTGATGACATGTAATTTAACAATTAACTGGAATATTATCACCTGTGTATTAATGATGACATCTAATTTAACAATTAACTGGAATATTATCACCTGTGTATAAATGATGACATCTAGTTTAACAATTAACTGGAATATCATCAACTGTGTATTAGTGATGACATCTAATTTAACAATTAACTGGAATATTATCACCTGTGCATTAGTGATGACATCTAATTTGACAATTAACTGGAATATTATCATCTGTGTATTAGTGATGGCATTTAATTTAACAATTAAGCGGAATATTATCCCCTTTGAATCCGTGATGACATCTAATTTAACAATTAACTGGAATACTATCACCTGTGTATTAGTGATGACATCTTATTTAACAATTAACTGGAATATTATCCCCTTTGAATTCGTGATGACATCTAATTTAACAATTAACTGGAATATTATCACCTGTGAATTAGTGATGACATCTAATTTAACAATTAACTGGAATATTATCCCCTGTGTATTAGTGATGACATCTAATTTAACAATTAACTGGAATACTATCGCCTGTGTATTAGTGATGACATCTTATTTAACAATTAACTGGAATATTATCCCCTTTGAATTCGTGATGACATCTAATTTAACAATTAACTGGAATATTATCACCTGTGAATTAGTGATGACATCTAATTTAACAATTAACTGGAATATTATCCCCTGTGTATTAGTGATGACATCTAATTTAACAATTAACTGGAATATTATCTCCAGTGTATTAGTGATGACATCTAATTTAACAATTAACCGGAATATTATCCCCTTTGTATTCGTGATGACATCTAATTTAACAATTAACCGGAATATTATCCCCTGTGTATTCGTGATGACATCTAATTTAACAATTAACTGGAATATTATCACCTGTGTATTAGTGATGACATCTAATTTAACAATTAACCGGAATATTATCCCCTGTGTATTAGTGATGACATCTAATTTAACAATTAACTGTAATATTATCCCCTTGAATTCGTGATGACATCTAATTTAACAATTAACTGGAATATTATCCCCTGTGTATTAGTGATGACATCTAATTTAACAATTAAACGGAATATTATCCCCTTTGTATTCGTAATGACATCTAATTTAACAATTAACTGGAATATTATACAATGTGTATTAGTGATGACATCTAATTTAACAATTAACTGGAATATTATCACCTGTTTATTAGTGATGACATCTAACTTAACAATTAACTGGAATATTATCCCCTGTGTATTAGTGATGACATCCAGTTTAACAATTAACTGGAATATTATCACCTGTGTATTAGTGATGACATCTAATTTAACAATTAACTGGAATATTATCACCTGTGTATTAGTGATGACATCTAATTTAACAAATAACTGGAATATTATCACCTGTGTATTAGTGATGTCATCTAATTTAACAATTAACTGGAATATTATCACCTGTGTATTAGTGATGACATCTAATTTAACAATTAACTGGAATATTATCCCCTGTGTATTCGTGATGACATCCAATTTAACAATTAACTGGAATATTATACCCTGTGTATTAGTGATGACATCTAATTGAACAATTAACTGGAATATTATCCCCTGTGTATTCGTGATGACATCTAATTGAACAATTAACTGGAATATTATCCCCTGTGTATTAGTGATGACATCTAATTTAACAATTAACTGGAATATTATCCCCTGTGTATTAGTGACGACATCTAATTTATCAATTAACTGGAATATTATCTCCAGTGTATTAGTGATGACATCTAATTTAACAATTAACCGGAATATTATCCCCTTTGTATTCGTGATGACATCTAATTTAACAATTAACCGGAATATTATCCCCTGTGTATTCGTGATGACATCTAATTTAACAATTAACTGGAATATTATCACCTGTGTATTAGTGATGACATCTAATTTAACAATTAACTGGAATATTATCTCCTGTGTGTTAGTGATGACATCTAATTTAACAATTAACTGGAATATTATCCCCTTTGAAATCGTGATGACATCTAATTTAACAATTATATGGAATATTATCACCTGTGTATTAGTGATGACATCTAATTTAACAATTAACTGGACTATTATCCCCGGTGTATTAGTGATGACATCTAATTTAACAATTAACTGGAATATTATCCCCTGTGTATTAGTGATGACATCTAATTTAACAATTAACTGGAATATTATCCCCTGTGTATTAGTGATGACATCTAATTTAACAATTAACTGGAATATTATCTCCTGTGTATTCGTGGTGACATCTAATTTAACAATTAACCGGAATATTATCCCCTTTGTATTCGTGATGACATCTAATTTAACAATTAACTGGAATATTATCCCCTTTGTATTCGTGATGACATCTAACTTAACAATTAACTGGAATATTATCACCTGTGTATTAGTGATGACATCTAATTTGACAATTAACTGGAATATTATTCCCTTTGTATTCGTGATGACATCTAATTTAACAATTAACTGGAATATTATCACCTGTGTATTAGTGATGACATCTAATTGAACAATTAACTGGAATATTATCTCCTGTGTGTTAGTGATGACATCTAATTTAACAATTAACTGGAATATTATCACCTGTGTATTAGTGATGACATCTAATTTAACAATTAAACCGGAATATTATTCCCTGTGTATTAGTGATGACATCTAATTTAACAATTAACTGGAATATTATCACCTGTGTATTAGTGATGACATCTAATTTAACAATTAATTGGAATATTATCCCCTCTGTATTAGTGATAACATCTGATTTAACAATTAACTGGAATATTATCACCTGTGTATTAGTGATGACATCTAATTTGACAATTAACTGGAATATTATTCCCTTTGTATTCGTGATGACATCTAATTTAACAATTAACTGGAATATTATCTCCAGTGTATTCGTGATGACATCTAATTTAACAATTAACCGGAATATTGTCCCCTTTGTATTCGTGATGACATCTAATTTAACAATTAACCGGAATATTATCCCCTGTGTATTCGTGATGACATCTAATTTAACAATTAACTGGAATATTA
Organism: Heterodontus francisci; assembly: GCF_036365525.1. Classification (NCBI taxonomy): domain Eukaryota; kingdom Metazoa; phylum Chordata; class Chondrichthyes; order Heterodontiformes; family Heterodontidae; genus Heterodontus; species Heterodontus francisci. Next base: position 1,526,142 of record NW_027140672.1, read on the forward strand.
TCACCTGTGTATTAGTGATGACATCTAATTTAACAATTAACCGGAATATTATCCCCTGTGTATTAGTGATGACATCTAATTTAACAATTAACTGTAATATTATCCCCTTGAATTCGTGATGACATCTAATTTAACAATTAACTGGAATATTATCCCCTGTGTATTAGTGATGACATCTAATTTAACAATTAAACGGAATATTATCCCCTTTGTATTCGTAATGACATCTAATTTAACAATTAACTGGAATATTATACAATGTGTATTAGTGATGACATCTAATTTAACAATTAACTGGAATATTATCACCTGTTTATTAGTGATGACATCTAACTTAACAATTAACTGGAATATTATCCCCTGTGTATTAGTGATGACATCCAGTTTAACAATTAACTGGAATATTATCACCTGTGTATTAGTGATGACATCTAATTTAACAATTAACTGGAATATTATCACCTGTGTATTAGTGATGACATCTAATTTAACAATTAACTGGAATATTATCCCCTGTGTATTAGTGATGTCATCTAATTAAACAATTAACTGGAATATTATCACCTGTGTATTAGTGATGACATCTAATTTAACAATTAACTGGAATATTATCGCCTGTGTATTCGTGATGACATCCAATTTAACAATTAACTGGAATATTATACCCTGTGTATTAGTGATGACATCTAATTGAACAATTAACTGGAATATTATCCCCTGTGTATTCGTGATGACATCTAATTGAACAATTAACTGGAATATTATCCCCTGTGTATTAGTGATGACATCTAATTTAACAATTAACTGGAATATTATCCCCTGTGTATTAGTGACGACATCTAATTTATCAATTAACTGGAATATTATCTCCAGTGTATTCGTGATGACATCTAATTTAACAATTAACTGGAATATCATCACCTGTGTATTAGTGATGACATCTAATTAAACAATTAACTGGAATATTATCTCCTGTGTGTTAGTGATGACATCTAATTTAACAATTAACTGGAATATTATCCCCTTTGAAATCGTGATGACATCTAATTTAACAATTAATTGGAATATTATCACCTGTGTATTAGTGATGACATCTAATTTAACAATTAACTGGAATATTATCCCCGGTGTATTAGTGATGACATCCAATTTAACAATTAACTGGAATATTATCCCCTGTGTATTAGTGATGACATCTAATTTAACAATTAACTGGAATATTATCCCCTGTGTATTAGTGATGACATCTAATTTAACAATTAACTGGAATATTATCTCCTGTGTATTCGTGGTGACATCTAATTTAACAATTAACCGGAATATTATCCCCTTTGTATTCGTGATGACATCTAATTTAACAATTAACTGGAATATTATCCCCTTTGTATTCGTGATGACATCTAACTTAACAATTAACTGGAATATTATCACCTGTGTATTAGTGATGACATCTAATTTGACAATTAACTGGAATATTATTCCCTTTGTATTCGTGATGACATCTAATTTAACAATTAACTGGAATATTATCACCTGTGTATTAGTGATGACATCTAATTTAACAATTAACTGGAATATTATCTCCTGTGTGTTAGTGATGACATCTAATTTAACAATTAACTGGAATATTATCACCTGTGTATTAGTGATGACATCTAATTTAACAATTAAACCGGAATATTATTCCCTGTGTATTAGTGATGACATCTAATTTAACAATTAACTGGAATATTATCACCTGTGTATTAGTGATGACATCTAATTTAACAATTAATTGGAATATTATCCCCTCTGTATTAGTGATGACATCTGATTTAACAATTAACTGGAATATTATCACCTGTGTATTAGTGATGACATCTAATTTGACAATTAACTGGAATATTATTCCCTTTGTATTCGTGATGACATCTAATTTAACAATTAACTGGAATATTATCACCTGTGTATTAGTGATGACATCTAATTTAACAATTAACTGGAATATTATCCCCGGTGTATTAGTGATGACATCTAATTTAACAATTAACTGGAATATTATCACCTGTGTATTAGTGATGACATCTAATTTGACAATTAACTGGAATATTATTCCCTTTGTATTCGTGATGACATCTAATTTAACAATTAACTGGAATATTATCACCTGTGTATTAGTGATGACATCTAATTTAACAATTAACTGGAATATTATCTCCTGTGTGTTAGTGATGACATCTAATTTAACAATTAACTGGAATATTATCCCCTTTGAAATCGTGATGACATCTAATTTAACAATTAATTGGAATATTATCACCTGTGTATTAGTGATGACATCTAATTTAACAATTAACTGGAATATTATCCCCTGTGTATTAGTGATGACATCTAATTTAACAATTAACTGGAATATTATCCCCTGTGTATTAGTGATGACATCTAATTTAACAATTAACTGGAATATTATCTCCTGTGTATTCGTGGTGACATCTAATTTAACAATTAACCGGAATATTATCCCCTTTGTATTCGTGATGACATCTAATTTAACAATTAACTGGAATATTATCCCCTTTGTATTCGTGATGACATCTAACTTAACAATTAACTGGAATATTATCACCTGTGTATTAGTGATGACATCTAATTTGACAATTAACTGGAATATTATTCCCTTTGTATTCGTGATGACATCTAATTTAACAATTAACTGGAATATTATCACCTGTGTATTAGTGATGACATCTAATTTAACAATTAACTGGAATATTATCTCCTGTGTGTTAGTGATGACATCTAATTTAACAATTAACTGGAATATTATCACCTGTGTATTAGTGATGACATCTAATTTAACAATTAAACCGGAATATTATTCCCTGTGTATTAGTGATGACATCTAATTTAACAATTAACTGGAATATTATCACCTGTGTATTAGTGATGACATCTAATTTAACAATTAATTGGAATATTATCCCCTCTGTATTAGTGATGACATCTGATTTAACAATTAACTGGAATATTATCACCTGTGTATTAGTGATGACATCTAATTTGACAATTAACTGGAATATTATTCCCTTTGTATTCGTGATGACATCTAATTTAACAATTAACTGGAATATTATCACCTGTGTATTAGTGATGACATCTAATTTAACAATTAACTGGAATATTATCCCCGGTGTATTAGTGATGACATCTAATTTAACAATTAACTGGAATATTATCACCTGTGTATTAATGATGACATCTAATTTGACAATTAACTGGAATATTATTCCCTTTGTATTCGTGATGACATCTAATTTAACAATTAACTGGAATATTATCACCTGTGTATTAGTGATGACATCTAATTTAACAATTAACTGGAATATTATCTCCTGTGTGTTAGTGATGACATCTAATTTAACAATTAACTGGAATATTATCACCTGTGTATTAGTGATGACATCTAATTTAACAATTAACTGGAATATTATCACCTGTGTATTAGTGATGACATCTAATTTAACAATTAATTGGAATATTATCCCCTCTGTATTAGTGATGACATCTGATTTAACAATTAACTGGAATATCATCCCCTTTGTATTCGTGATGACATCTAATTAAACAATTAACTGGAATATTATCACCTGTGCATTAGTGATGACATCTAATTTAACAATTAACTGGAATAGTATCCCCTTTGTATTAGTGATGACATCTAATTTAACAATTCACTGGAATATTATCACCTGTGTATTAGTGATGACATCAAATTTAACAATTAACTGGAATATTATCACCTGTGTATTAGTGATGACATCTAATTTAACAATTAACTGGAATATTATCACCTGTGTATTAGTGATGACAACTAATTTAACAATTAACTGGAATATTATCACCTGTGTATTAGTGATGACATCTAATTTAACAATTAACTGGAATATTATCCCCATTGAATTCGTGATGACATCAAATTGAACCATTAACTGGAATATTATCACCTGTGTATTAGTGATGAAATCTAATTTAACAATTAACCGGAATATTCTCCCTTTGAATTCGTGATGACATCTAATTGAACAATTACCTGGAATATTATCACCTGTGTATTAGTGATGACATCTAATTGAACAATTAACTGGAATATTATCACCTGTGTATTAGTGATGACATCCAATTTAACAATTAACTGGAATATTATCCCCTGTGTATTAGTGATGTCAACTAATTGAACAAGTAACTGGAATATTATCCCCTTTGAATTCGTGATGACATCTAATTTAACAATTAACTGGAATATTATCCCCTGTTTATTAGTGATGACATCTAATTGAACAATTAACTGGATTATTATCACCTGTGTATTAGAGATGACATCTAATTGAACAATTAACTGGAATATTATCACCTGTGTATTAGTGATGACATCTAATTTAACAATTAACTGGAATATTATCACCTGTGTATTAGTGATGACATCTAATTGAACAATTAACTGGAATATTATCACCTGTGTATTGGTGATGACATCTAATTTAACAATTAACTAGAATATTATTAACTGTGTTTTAGTGATGACATGTAATTTAACAATTAACTGGAATATTATCACCTGTGTATTAATGATGACATCTAATTTAACAATTAACTGGAATATTATCACCTGTGTATAAATGATGACATCTAGTTTAACAATTAACTGGAATATCATCAACTGTGTATTAGTGATGACATCTAATTTAACAATTAACTGGAATATTATCACCTGTGCATTAGTGATGACATCTAATTTGACAATTAACTGGAATATTATCATCTGTGTATTAGTGATGGCTTTTAATTTAACAATTAAGCGGAATATTATCCCCTTTGAATCCGTGATGACATCTAATTTAACAATTAACTGGAATACTATCACCTGTGTATTAGTGATGACATCTTATTTAACAATTAACTGGAATATTATCCCCTTTGAATTCGTGATGACATCTAATTTAACAATTAACTGGAATATTATCACCTGTGAATTAGTGATGACATCTAATTTAACAATTAACTGGAATATTATCCCCTGTGTATTAGTGATGACATCTAATTTAACAATTAACTGGAATACTATCACCTGTGTATTAGTGATGACATCTTATTTAACAATTAACTGGAATATTATCCCCTTTGAATTCGTGATGACATCTAATTTAACAATTAACTGGAATATTATCACCTGTGAATTAGTGATGACATCTAATTTAACAATTAACTGGAATATTATCCCCTGTGTATTAGTGATGACATCTAATTTAACAATTAACTGGAATATTATCCCCGGTGTATTAGTGATGACATCTAATTTAAGAATTAACTGGATTATCTCCAGTGTATTAGTGATGACATCTAATTTAACAATTAACCGGAATATTATCCCCTTTGTATTCGTGATGACATCTAATTTAACAATTAACCGGAATATTATCCCCTGTGTATTCGTGATGACATCTAATTTAACAATTAACTGGAATATTATCACCTGTGTATTAGTGATGACATCTAATTTAACAATTAACCGGAATATTATCCCCTGTGTATTAGTGATGACATCTAATTTAACAATTAACTGTAATATTATCCCCTTGAATTCGTGATGACATCTAATTTAACAATTAACTGGAATATTATCCCCTGTGTATTAGTGATGACATCTAATTTAACAATTAAACGGAATATTATCCCCTTTGTATTCGTAATGACATCTAATTTAACAATTAACTGGAATATTATACAATGTGTATTAGTGATGACATCTAATTTAACAATTAACTGGAATATTATCACCTGTTTATTAGTGATGACATCTAACTTAACAATTAACTGGAATATTATCCCCTGTGTATTAGTGATGACATCCAGTTTAACAATTAACTGGAATATTATCACCTGTGTATTAGTGATGACATCTAATTTAACAATTAACTGGAATATTATCACCTGTGTATTAGTGATGACATCTAATTTAACAATTATCTGGAATATTATCCCCTGTGTATTAGTTATGTCATCTAATTTAACAATTAACTGGAATATTATCACCTGTGTATTAGTGATGACATCTAATTTAACAATTAACTGGAATATTATCCCCTGTGTATTCGTGATGACATCCAATTTAACAATTAACTGGAATATTATCCCCTGTGTATTAGTGATGACATCTAATTGAACAATTAACTGGAATATTATCCCCTGTGTATTCGTGATGACATCTAATTTAACAATTAACTGGAATATTATCCCCTGTGTATTAGTGATGACATCTAATTTAACAATTAACTGGAATATTATCCCCTGTGTATTAGTGACGACATCTAATTTATCAATTAACTGGAATATTATCTCCAGTGTATTAGTGATGACATCTAATTTAACAATTAACCGGAATATTATCCCCTTTGTATTCGTGATGACATCTAATTTAACAATTAACCGGAATATTATCCCCTGTGTATTCGTGATGACATCTAATTTAACAATTAACTGGAATATTATCACCTGTGTATTAGTGATGACATCTAATTTAACAATTAACTGGAATATTATCCCCTTTGAAATCGTGATGACATCTAATTTAACAATTAATTGGAATATTATCACCTGTGTATTAGTAATGACATCTAATTTAACAATTAACTGGAATATTATCCCCGGTGTATTAGTGATGACATCTAATTTAAAAATTAACTGGAATATTATCCCCTGTGTATTAGTGATGACATCTAATTTAACAATTAACTGGAATATTATCCCCTGTCTATTAGTGATGACATCTAATTTAACAATTAACCGGAATATTATTCCCTGTGTATTAGTGATGACATCTAATTTAACAATTAAATGGAATATTATCACCTGTGTATTAGTGATGACATCTAATTTAACAATTAATTGGAATATTATCCCCTCTGTATTAGTGATGACATCTGATTTAACAATTAACTGGAATATCATCCCCTTTGTATTCGTGATGACATCTAATTAAACAATTAACTGGAATATTATCACGTGTGCATTAGTGATGACATCTAATTTAACAATTAACTGGAATAGTATCCCCTTTGTATTCGTGATGACATCTAATTTAACAATTCACTGGAATATTATCACCTGTGTATTAGTGATGACATCAAATTTAACAATTAACTGGAATATTATCACCTGTGTATTAGTGTTGACATCTAATTTAACAATTAACTGGAATATTATCACCTGTGTATTAGTGATGACATCTAATTTAACAATTAACTGGAATATTATCCCCTGTGTATTAGTGATGACATCTAATTTAACAATTAACTGGAATATTATCACCTGTGTATTAGTGATGACATCTAATTTAACAATTAACTGGAATATTATCCACTTTGACTTCGTGATGACATCAAATTGAAAAATTAACTGGAATATTATCACCTGTGTATTAGTGATGACATCTAATTTAACAATTAACCGGAATATTCTCCCTTTGAATTCGTGATGACATCTAATTGAACAATTACCTGGAATATTATCACCTGTGTATTAGTGATGACATCTAATTGAACAATTAACTGGAATATTATCACCTGTGTATTAGTGATGACAACTAATTGAACAATTAACTGGAATATTATCCCCTTTGAATTCGTGATGACATCTAATTTAACAATTAACTGGAATATTATCCCCTGTTTATTAGTGATGACATCTAATTGAACAATTAACTGGATTATTATCACCTGTGTATTAGAGATGACATCTAATTGAACAATTATCTGGAATATTATCACCTGTGTATTAGTGATGACATCAAATTTAACAATTAACTGGAATATTATCACCTGTGTATTAGTGATGACATCTAATTTAACAATTAACTGGAATATTATCACCTGTGTATTAGTGATGACATCTAATTTAACAATTAACTGGAATATTATCACCTGTGTATTAGTGATGACATCTAATTTAACAATTAACTGGAATATTATCACCTGTGTATTAGTGATGACATCTAATTTAACAATTAACTGGAATATTATCCACTTTGACCTCGTGATGACATCAAATTGAACCATTAACTGGAATATTATCACCTGTGTATTAGTGATGACATCTAATTTAACAATTAACCGGAATATTCTCCCTTTGAATTCGTGATGACATCTAATTGAACAATTACCTGGAATATTATCAGCTGTGTATTAGTGATGACATCTAATTGAACAATTAACTGGAATATTATCACCTGTGTATTAGTGATGACATCTAATTTAACAATTAACTGGAATATTATCCCCTGTGTATTAGTGATGTCAACTAATTGAACAAGTAACTGGAATATTATCCCCTGTGTATTCGTGATGACATCTAATTGAACAATTACCTGGAATATTATCACCTGTGTATTAGTGATGACATCTAATTGAACAATTAACTGGAATATTATCTCCAGTGTATTAGTGATGACATCTAATTTAACAATTAACAGGAATATTATCCCCTTTGTATTCGTGATGACATCTAATTTAACAATTAACCGGAATATTATCCCCTGTGTATTCGTGATGACATCTAATTTAACAATTAACTGGAATATTATCACCTGTGTATTAGTGATGACATCTAATTTAACAATTAACTGGAATATTATCCCCTTTGAAATCGTGATGACATCTAATTTAACAGTTAATTGGAATATTATCACCTGTGTATTAGTAATGACATCTAATTTAACAATTAACTGGAATATTATCCCCGGTGTATTAGTGATGACATCTAATTTAAAAATTAACTGGAATATTATCCCCTGTGTATTAGTGATGACATCTAATTTAACAATTAACTGGAATATTATCCCCTGTGTATTAGTGATGACATCTAATTTAACAATTAACTGGAATATTATCTCCTGTGTATTCGTGGTGACATCTAATTTAACAATTAACCGGAATATTATCCCCTTTGTATTCGTGATGACATCTAATTTAACAATTAACTGGAATATTATCCCCTTTGTATTCGTGATGACATCTAACTTAACAATTAACTGGAATATTATCACCTGTGTATTAGTGATGACATCTAATTTAACAATTAACTGGAATATTATCTCCTGTGTGTTAGTGATGACATCTAATTTAACAATTAACCGGAATATTATTCCCTGTGTATTAGTGATGACATCTAATTTAACAATTAACTGGAATATTATCACCTGTGTATTAGTGATGACATCTAATTGAACAATTAACTGGAATATTATCACCTGTGTATTGGTGATGACATCTAATTTAACAATTAACTAGAATATTATTAACTGTGTTTTCGTGATGACATGTAATTTAACAATTAACTGGAATATTATCACCTGTGTATTAATGATGACATCTAATTTAACAATTAACTGGAATATTATCACCTGTGTATTAATGATGACATCTAGTTTAACAATTAACTGGAATATCATCAACTGTGTATTAGTGATGACATCTAATTTAACAATTAACTGGAATATTATCACCTGTGCATTAGTGATGACATCTAATTTGACAATTAACTGGAATATTATCATCTGTGTATTAGTGATGGCATTTAATTTAACAATTAAGCGGAATATTATCCCCTTTGAATCCGTGATGACATCTAATTTAACAATTAACCGGAATATTATCCCCTTTGTATTCGTGATGACATCTAATTTAACAATTAACTGGAATACTATCACCTGTGTATTAGTGATGACATCTTATTTAACAATTAACTGGAATATTATCCCCTTTGAATTCGTGATGACATCTAATTTAACAATTAACTGGAATATTATCACCGGTGAATTAGTGCTGACAGCTAATTTAACAATTAACTGGAATATTATCCCCTGTGTATTAGTGATGACATCTAATTTAACAATTAACTGGAATATTATCCCCTGTGTATTATTGATGACATCTAATTTAACAATTAACTGGATTATCTCCAGTGTATTAGTGATGACATCTAATTTAACAATTAACCGGAATATTATCCCCTTTGTATTCGCGATGACATCTAATTTAACAATTAACCGGAATATTATCCCCTGTGTATTCGTGATGACATCTAATTTAACAATTAACTGGAATATTATCACCTGAGTATTAGTGATGACATCTAATTTAACAAATAACCGGAATATTATCCCCTGTGTATTAGTGATGACATCTAATTTAACAATTAACTGTAATATTATCCCCTTGAATTCGTGATGACATCTAATTTAACAATTAACTGGAATATTATCCCCTGTGTATTAGTGATGACATCTAATTTAACAATTAAACGGAATATTATCCCCTTTGTATTCGTAATGACATCTAATTTAACAATTAACTGGAATATTATACAATGTGTCTTAGTGATGACATCTAATTTAACAATTAACTGGAATATTATCACCTGTTTATTAGTGATGACATCTAACTTAACAATTAACTGGAATATTATCCCCTGTGTATTAGTGATGACATCCAGTTTAACAATTAACTGGAATATTATCACCTGTGTATTAGTGATGACATCTAATTTAACAATTAACTGGAATATTATCACCTGTGTATTAGTGATGACATCTAATTTAACAATTAACTGGAATATTATCCCCTGTGTTATAGTGATGTCATCTAATTTAACAATTAACTGGAATATTATCACCTGTGTATTAGTGATGACATCTAATTTAACAATTAACTGGAATATTATCCCCTGTGTATTCGTGATGACATCCAATTTAACAATTAACTGGAATATTATCCCCTGTGTATTAGTGATGACATCTAATTGAACAATTAACTGGAATATTATCCCCTGTGTATTCGTGATGACATCTAATTTAACAATTAACTGGAATATTATCCCCTTTGAAATCGTGATGACATCTAATTTAACAATTAATTGGAATATTATCACCTGTGTATTAGTAATGACATCTAATTTAACAATTAACTGGAATATTATCCCCGGTGTATTAGTGATGACATCTAATTTAACAATTAACTGGAATATTATCCCCTGTGTATTAGTGATGACATCTAATTTAACAATTAACTGGAATATTATCCCCTGTGTATTAGTGATGACATCTAATTTAACAATTAACTGGAATATTATCTCCTGTGTATTCGTGGTGACATCTAATTTAACAATTAACCGGAATATTATCCCCTTTGTATTCGTGATGACATCTAATTTAACAATTAACTGGAATATTATCCCCTTTGTATTCGTGATGACATCTAACTTAACAATTAACTGGAATATTATCACCTGTGTATTAGTGATGACATCTAATTTGACAATTAACTGGAATATTATTCCCTTTGTATTCGTGATGACATCTAATTTAACAATTAACTGGAATATTATCACCTGTGTATTAGTGATGACATCTAATTTAACAATTAACTGGAATATTATCACCTGTGTATTAGTGATGACATCTAATTTAACAATTAGCCGGAATATTATTCCCTGTGTATTAGTGATGACATCTAATTTAACAATTAACTGGAATATTATCACCTGTGTATTAGTGATGACATCTAATTTAACAATTAATTGGAATATTATCCCCTCTGTATTAGTGATGACATCTGATTTAACAATTAACTGGAATATCATTCCCCTTGGTATTCGTGATGACATCTAATTAAACAATTAACTGGAATATTATCACCTGTGCATTAGTGATGACATCTAATTTAACAATTAACTGGAATAGTATCCCCTTTGTATTCGTGATGACATCTAATTTAACAATTCACTGGAATATTATCACCTGTGTATTAGTGATGACATCAAATTTAACAATTAACTGGAATATTATCACCTGTGTATTAGTGATGACATCTAATTTAACAATTAACTGGAATATTATCACCTGTGTATTAGTGATGACATCTAATTTAACAATTAACTGGAATATTATCCCCTGTGTATTAGTGATGACATCTAATTTAACAATTAACTGGAATATTATCACCTATGTATTAGTGATGACATCTAATTTAACAATTAACTGGAATATTATCCACTTTGACTTCGTGATGACATCAAATTGAACCATTAACTGGAATATTATCACCTGTGTATTAGTGATGACATCTAATTTAACAATTAACCGGAATAGTCTCCCTTTGAATTCGTGATGACATCTAATTGAACAATTACCTGGAATATTATCACCTGTGTATTAGTGATGACATCTAATTGAACAATTAACTGGAATATTATCACCTGTGTATTAGTGATGACATCTAATTTAACAATTAACTGGAATATTATCCCCTGTGTATTAGTGATGTCAACTAATTGAACAATTAACTGGAATATTATCCCCTTTGAATTCGTGATGACATCTAATTTAACAATTAACTGGAATATTATCCCCTGTTTATTAGTGATGACATCTAATTGAACAATTAACTGGATTATTATCACCTGTGTATTAGAGATGACATGTAATTGAACAATTAACTGGAATGTTATCACCTGTGTATTAGTGATGACATCTAATTGAACAATTAACTGGAATATTATCACCTGTGTATTGGTGATGACATCTAATTTAACAATTAACTAGAATATTATTAACTGTGTTTTAGTGATGACATGTAATTTAACAATTAACTGGAATATTATCACCTGTGTATTAATGATGACATCTAATTTAACAATTAACTGGAATATTATCACCTGTGTATTAATGATGACATCTAATTTAACAATTAACTGGAATATCATCAACTGTGTATTAGTGATGACATCTAATTTAACAATTAACTGGAATATTATCACCTGTGCATTAGTGATGACATCTAATTTGACAATTAACTGGAATATTATCATCTGTGTATTAGTGATGGCATTTAATTTAACAATTAAGCGGAATATTATCCCCTTTGAATCCGTGATGACATCTAATTTAACAATGAACCGGAATATTATCCCCTTTGTATTCGTGATGACATCTAATTTTACAATTAACTGGAATATTATCCCCTGTGTATTCGTGATGACATCTAATTTAACAATTAACTGGAATATTATCTCCAGTGTATTAGTGATGACATCTAATTTAACAATTATCCGGAATATTATCCCATTTGTATTCGTGATGACATCTAATTTAACAATTAACCGGAATATTATCCCCTGTGTATTCGTGATGACATCTAATTTAACAATTAACTGGAATATTATCACCTATTTTTAGTGATGACATCTAATTTAACAATTAACCGGAATATTATCCCCTGTGTATTAGTGATGACATCTAATTTAACAATTAACTGTAATATTATCCCCTTGAATTCGTGATGACATCTAATTTAACAATTAACTGGAATATTATCCCCTGTGTATTAGTGATGACATCTAATTTAACAATTAAACGGAATATTATCCCCTTTGTATTCGTAATGACATCTAATTTAACAATTAACTGGAATATTATACAATGTGTATTAGTGATGACATCTAATTTAACAATTAACTGGAATATTATCACCTGTTTATTAGTGATGACATCTAACTTAACAATTAACTGGAATATTATCCCCTGTGTATTAGTGATGACATCCAGTTTAACAATTAACTGGAATATTATCCCCTGTGTATTAGTGATGACATCTAATGTAACAATTAACTGGAATATTACCTCCTGTGTATTCGTGGTGACATCTAATTTAACAATTAACCGGAATATTATCCCCTTTGTATTCGTGATGACATCTAATTTAACAATTAACTGGAATATTATCCCCTTTGTATTCGTGATGACATCTAATTTAACAATTAACTGGAATATTATCTCCTGTGTATTCGTGGTGACATCTAATTTAACAATTAACCGGAATATTATCCCCTTTGTATTCGTGATGACATCTAATTTAACAATTAACTGAAATATTATCCCCTTTGTATTCGTGATGACATCTAATTTAACAATTAACTGGAATATTATCACCTGTGTATTAGTGATGACATCTAATTTAACAATTAACTGGAATATTATTCCCTTTGTATTCGTGATGACATCTAATTTAACAATTAACTGGAATAATATCACCTGTGTATTAGTGATAACATCTAATTTAACAATTAACTGAAATATTATCTCCTGTGTGTTAGTGATGACATCTAATTTAACAATTAACTGGAATATTATCACCTGTGTATTAGTGATGACATCTAATTTAACAATTAACCGGAATATTATCCCCTGTGTATTAGTGATGACATCTAATTTAACAATTAACTGGAATATTATCACCTGTGTATTAGTGATGACATCTAATTAAACAATTAACTGGAATATTATCCCCTCTGTATTAGTGATGACATCTGATTTAACAATTAACTGGAATATCATCCCCTTTGTATTCGTGATGACATCTAATTTAACAATTAACTGGAATAGTATCCCCTTTGTATTCGTGATGACATCTAATTTAACAATTCACTGGAATATTATCACCTGTGTATTAGTGATGACATCAAATTTAACAATTAACTGGAATATTATCACCTGTGTATGAGTGATGACATCTAATTTAACAATTAACTGGAATATTATCACCTGTGTATTAGTGATGACATCTAATTTAACAATTAACTGGAATATTATCCCCTGTGTATTAGTGATGACATCTAATTTAACAATTAACTGGAATATTATCACCTGTGTATTAGTGATGACATCTAATTTCACAATTAACTGGAATATTCTCCCTTTGAATTCGTGATGACATCTAATTTAACAATTAACTGGAATATTATCACCTGTGTATTAGTGATGACATCTAATTTAACAATTAACTGGAATATTATCACCTGTGTATTAGTGATGACATCTAATTTAACAATTAACTGGAATATTATACCCTGTGTATTAGTGATGACATCTAATTTAACAATTAACTGGAATATTATCCCCTGTGTATTAGTGATGACATCTAATTGAACCATTACCTGGAATATTATCACCTGTGTATTAGTGATGACATCTAATTGAACAATTAACTGGAATATTATCACCTGTGTATTAGTGATGACATCTAATTTAACAATTAACTGGAATATTATCCTCTGTGTATTAGTGATGAAAACTAATTGAACAATTAACTGGAATATTATCCCCTGTGTATTAGTGATGACATCTAATTGAACAATTAACTGGATTATTATCACCTGTGTATTAGTGATGACATCTAATTGAACAATTAACTGGAATATTATCACCTGTGTATTAGTGATGACATCTAATTTAACAATTAACTGGAATATTATCACCTGTGTATTAGTGATGACATCTAATTGAACAATTAACTGGAATATTATCACCTGTGTATTGGTGATGACATCTAATTTAACAATTAACTAGAATATTATTAACTGTGTTTTAGTGATGACATGTAATTTAACAATTAACTGGAATATTATCACCTGTGTATTAATGATGACATCTAATTTAACAATTAACTGGAATATTATCACCTGTGTATTAATGATGACATCTAATTTAACAATTAACTGGAATATCATCAACTGTGTATTAGTGATGACATATAATTTAACAATTAACTGGAATATTATCAGCTGTGCATTAGTGATGACATCTAAT
The DNA here is from genome assembly GCF_036365525.1 of Heterodontus francisci. Classification (NCBI taxonomy): domain Eukaryota; kingdom Metazoa; phylum Chordata; class Chondrichthyes; order Heterodontiformes; family Heterodontidae; genus Heterodontus; species Heterodontus francisci. The sequence continues at coordinate 1,541,815 of NW_027140672.1, forward strand.
TTAACAATTAACTGGAATATTATCATCTGTGTATTAGTGATGGTATTTAATTTAACAATTAAGCGGAATATTATCCCCTTTGAATCCGTGATGACATCTAATTTAACAATTAACCGGAATATTATCCCCTTTGTATTCGTGATGACATCTAATTTAACAATTAACTGGAATACTATCACCTGTGTATTAGTGATGACATCTTATTTAACAATTAACTGGAATATTATCCCCTTTGAATTCGTGATGACATCTAATTTAACAATTAACTGGAATATTATCACCTGTGAATTAGTGATGACATCTAATTTAACAATTAACTGGCATATTATCCCCTGTGTATTCGTGATGACATCTAATTTAACAATTAACTGGAATATTATCCCCTGTGTATTAGTGATGACATCTAATTTAACAATTAACTGGAATATTATCCCCTGTGTATTAGTGATGACATCTAATTTAACAATTAACTGGAATATTATCTCCAGTGTATTAGTCATGACATCTAATTTAACAATTAACCGGAATATTATCCCCTTTGTATTCGTGATGACATCTAATTTAACAATTAACCGGAATATTATCCCCTGTGTATTCGTGATGACATCTAATTTAACAATTAACTGGAATATTATCACCTGTGTATTAGTGATGACATCTAATTTAACAATTAACTGGAATATTATCCCCTTTGAAATCGTGATGACATCTAATTTAACAATTAATTGGAATATTATCACCTGTGTATTAGTGATGACATCTAATTTAACAATTAACTGGAATATTATCCCCTGTGTATTAGTGATGACATCTAATTTAACAATTAACTGGAATATTATCCCCTGTGCATTAGTGATGACATCTAATTTAACAATTAACTGGAATATTATCCCCTGTGTATTAGTGATGACATCTAATTTAACAATTAACTGGAATATTATCTCCTGTGTATTCGTGATGACATCTAATTTAACAATTAACCGGAATATTATCCCCTGTGTATTAGTGATGACATCTAATTTAACAATTAACTGTAATATTATCCCCTTGAATTCGTGATGACATCTAATTTAACAATTAACTGGAATATTATCCCCTGTGTATTAGTGATGACATCTAATTTAACAATTAAACGGAATATTATCCCCTTTGTATTCGTAATGACATCTAATTTAACAATTAACTGGAATATTATACAATGTGTATTAGTGATGACATCTAATTTAACAATTAACTGGAATATTATCACCTGTTTATTAGTGATGACATCTAACTGAACAATTAACCGGAATATTATCCCCTGTGTATTAGTGATGACATCCAGTTTAACAATTAACTGGAATATTTTCCCCTGTGTATTAGTGATGACATCTAATTTAACAATTAACTGGAATATTATCACCTGTGTATTAGTGATGATATCTAATTTAACAATTAACTGGAATATTATCACCTTTGAATTCGTGATGACATCTAATTTAACAATTAACTGGAATATTATCCCTGTGTATTAGAGATGACATCTAATTTAACAATTAACTGGAATATTATCACCTTTGAATTCGTGATGACATTAAATTTAACAATTAACTGGAATATTATCACCTGTGTATTAGTGATGATATCTAATTTAACAATTAACTGGAATATTATCACCTTTGAATTCGTGATGACATCTAATTTAACAATTAACTGGAATATTATCACCTTTGAATTCGTGATGACATCTAATTTAACAATTAACTGGAATATTATCACCTGTGTATTAGTGATGATATCTAATTTAACAATGAACTGGAATATTATCACCTTTGAATTAGTGATGACATCTAATTTAACAATTAACTGGAATATTATCACCTGTGAATTAGTGATGACATCTAATTCAACAATTAACTGGAATATTATCCCCTTTGAATTCGTGATGACATCTAATTGACCAATTAACTGGAATATTAGCACCTGTGTATTAGTGATGACATCTAATTTAACAATTAACTGGAATATTATCAACTGTGTATTAGTGATGACATGTAATTTAACAATTAACCGGAATATTTTCACCTGTGTATTAGTGATGACATCTAATTTAATAATTAACTGGAATATTACCACCTGTGTATTAGTGATGACATCTAATTTAACAATTAACTGGAATATTATCACCTGTGTATTGGTGATGACATCCAGTTTAACAATTAACTGGAATATTATCCCCTGTGTATTAGGGATGACATCTAATTTAACAATTAACTGGAATATTATCACCTTTGAATTCGTGATGACATCTAATTTAACAATTAACAGGAATATTATCACCTGTGTATTAGTGATGATATCTAATTTAACAATTAACTGGAATATTATCACCTTTGAATTCGTGATGACATCTAATTTAACAATTAACTGGAATATTATCCCTGTGAATTAGTGAAGACATCTAATTTAACAATTAACTGGAATATTATCTCCTTTGAATTCGTGATGACATCAAATTTAACAATTAACTGGAATATTATCACCTGTGTATTAGTGATGATATCTAATTTAACAATTAACTGGAACATTATCACCTTTGAATTCGTGATGACATCTAATTTAACAATTAACTGGAATATTATCACCTTTGAATTCGTGATGACATCTAATTTAACAATTAACTGGAATATTATCTCCTGTGTCTTAGTGATGACATCTAATTTAACAATTAACTGGAATATTATCCCCTTTGAAATCGTGATGACATCTAATTTAACAATTAATTGGAATATTATCACCTGTGTATTAGTGATGACATCTAATTTAACAATTAACTGGAATATTATCCCCGGTGTATTAGTGATGACATCTAATTTAACAATTAACTGGAATATTATCCCCTGTGTATTAGTGATGACATCTAATTTAACAATTAACTGGAATATTATCCCCTGTGTATTAGTGATGACATCTAATTTAACAATTAACTGGAATATTATCTCCTGTGTATTCGTGATGACATCTAATTTAACAATTAACCGGAATATTATCCCCTTTGTATTCGTGATGACATCTAATTTAACAATTAACTGGAATATTATCCCCTTTGTATTCGTGATGACATCTAATTTAACAATTAACTGGAATATTATCACCTTTGAATTCGTGATGACATCTAATTTAACAATTAACTGGAATATTATCTCCTGTGTATTAGTGATGACATCTAATTTAACAATTAACTGGAATATTATCCCCTTTGAAATCGTGATGACATCTAATTTAACAATTAATTGGAATATTATCACCTGTGTATTAGTGATGACATCTAATTTAACAATTAACTGGAACATTATCCCCGGTGTATTAGTGATGACATCTAATTTAACAATTAACTGGAATATTATCCCCTGTGTATTAGTGATGACATCTAATTTAACAATTAACTGGAATATTATCCCCATTGTATTCGTGATGACATCTAATTTAACAATTAACTGGAATATTATCACCTGTGTATTAGTGATGACATCTAATTTAACAATTAACTGGAATATTATCCCCTATGTATTCGTGATGACATCTAATTTAACAATTAACTCGAATATTATCACCTGTGTATTAGTGATGATATCTAATTTAACAATTAACTGGCATATTATCACCTGTGTATTAGAGATGACATCTAATTTAACAATTAACTGGAATATTATCACCTGTGTATTAGTGATGACATCTAATTTAACAATTAACTGGAATATTATCACCTGTGTATTAGTGATGACATCTAATTTAATGATTAACTGTTATATTATCACCTGTGTATTCGTGATGACATCTAATTTAACAATTAACAGGAATATTATCCCCTGTGTATTAGTGATGACATCTAATTTAACAATTAACTGGAATATAATCCCCTTTGTATTCGTGATGACATCTAATTTAACAATTAACTGGAATATTATCACCTTTGAATTCGTGATGACATCTAATTTAACAATTAACTGGAATATTATCACCTGTGTATTAGTGATGATATCTAATTTAACAATTAACTGGAATATTATCACCTTTGAATTCCTGATGACATCTAATTTAACAATTAACTGGAATATTATCCCTGTGTATCAGAGATGACATCTAATTTAACAATTAACTGGAATATTATCACCTTTGAATTCGTGATGACATTAAATTTAACAATTAACTGGAATATTATCACCCGTGTATTAGTAATGATATCTAATTTAACAATTAACTGGAATATTATCACCTTTGAATTCGTGATGACATCGAATTTAACAATTAACTGGAATATTATCACCTTTGAATTCGTGATGACATCTAATTTAACAATTAACTGGAATATTATCACCTGTGTATTAGTGATGATATCTAATTTAACAATTAACTGGAATATTATCTCCTGTGTGTTAGTGATGACATCTAATTTAACAATTAACTGGAATATTATCACCTGTGTATTAGTGATGACATCTAATTTAATGATTAACTGTTATATTATCACCTGTGTATTCGTGATGACATCTAATTTAACAATTAACAGGAATATTATCCCCTGTGTATTAGTGATGACATCTAATTTAACAATTAACTGGAATATAATCCCCTTTGTATTCGTGATGACATCTAATTTAACAATTAACTGGAATATTATCACCTTTGAATTCGTGATGACATCTAATTTAACAATTAACTGGAATATTATCATCTGTGTATTAGTGATGATATCTAATTTAACAATTAACTGGAATATTATCACCTTTGAATTCGTGATGACATCTAATTTAACAATTAACTGGAATATTATCCCTGTGTATCAGAGATGACATCTAATTTAACAATTAACTGGAATATTATCACCTTTGAATTCGTGATGACATTAAATTTAACAATTAACTGGAATATTATCACCTTTGAATTCGTGATGACATCTAATTTAACAATTAACTGGAATATTATCACCTTTGAATTCGTGATGACATCTAATTTAACAATTAACTGGAATATTATCACCTGTGCATTAGTGATGATATCTAATTTAACAATTAACTGGAATATTATCACCTTTGAATTCGTGATCACATCTAATTTAACAATTAACTGGAATATTATCTCCTGTGTATTAGTGATGACATCTAATTTAACAATTAACTGGAATATTATCACCTGTGAAATAGTGATGACATCTAATTCAACAATTAACTGGAATATTATCCCCTTTGAATTCGTGATGACATCTAATTGACCAATTAGCTGGAATATTAGCACCTGTGTATTAGTGATGACATCTGATTTAACAATTAACTGGAATATTATCAACTGTGTATTAGTGATGACATGTAATTTAACAATTAACCGGAATATTTTCACCTGTGTATTAGTGATGACATCTAATTTAACAATTAACTGGAATATTATCACCTTTGAATTCGTGATGACATCTAATTTAACAATTAACTGGAATATTATCACCTGTGTATTAGTGATGATATCTAATTTAACAATTAACTGGAATATTATCACCTTTGAATTCGTGATGACATCTAATTTAACAATTAACTGGAATATTATCCCTGTGAATTAGTGAAGACATCTAATTTAACAATTAACTGGAATATTATCTCCTTTGAATTCGTGATGACATCAAATTTAACAATTAACTGGAATATTATCACCTGTGTATTAGTGATGATATCTAATTTAACAATTAACTGGAACATTATCACCTTTGAATTCGTGATGACATCTAATTTAACAATTAACTGGAATATTATCACCTTTGAATTCGTGATGACATCTAATTTAACAATTAACTGGAATATTATCTCCTGTGTCTTAGTGATGACATCTAATTTAACAATTAACTGGAATATTATCCCCTTTGAAATCGTGATGACATCTAATTTAACAATTAATTGGAATATTATCACCTGTGTATTAGTGATGACATCTAATTTAACAATTAACTGGAATATTATCCCCGGTGTATTAGTGATGACATCTAATTTAACAATTAACTGGAATATTATCCCCTGTGTATTAGTGATGACATCTAATTTAACAATTAACTGGAATATTATCCCCTGTGTATTAGTGATGACATCTAATTTAACAATTAACTGGAATATTATCTCCTGTGTATTCGTGATGACATCTAATTTAACAATTAACCGGAATATTATCCCCTTTGTATTCGTGATGACATCTAATTTAACAATTAACTGGAATATTATCACCTTTGTATTCGTGATGACATCTAATTTAACAATTAACTGGAATATTATCACCTTTGAATTCGTGATGACATCTAATTTAACAATTAACTGGAATATTATCTCCTGTGTATTAGTGATGACATCTAATTTAACAATTAACTGGGATATTATCCCCTTTGAAATCGTGATGACATCTAATTTAACAATTAATTGGAATATTATCACCTGTGTATTAGTGATGACATCTAATTTAACAATTAACTGGAACATTATCCCCGGTGTATTAGTGATGACATCTAATTTAACAATTAACTGGAATATTATCCCCTGTGTATTAGTGATGACATCTAATTTAACAATTAACTGGAATATTATCCCCATTGTATTCGTGATGACATCTAATTTAACAATTAACTGGAATATTATCACCTGTGTATTAGTGATGACATCTAATTTAACAATTAACTGGAATATTATCCCCTATGTATTCGTGATGACATCTAATTTAACAATTAACTCGAATATTATCACGTGTGTATTAGTGATGATATCTAATTTAACAATTAACTGGCATATTATCACCTGTGTATTAGAGATGACATCTAATTTAACAATTAACTGGAATATTATCACCTGTGTATTAGTGATGACATCTAATTTAACAATTAACTGGAATATTATCACCTGTGTATTAGTGATGACATCTAATTTAATGATTAACTGTTATATTATCACCTGTGTATTCGTGATGACATCTAATTTAACAATTAACAGGAATATTATCCCCTGTGTATTAGTGATGACATCTAATTTAACAATTAACTGGAATATAATCCCCTTTGTATTCGTGATGACATCTAATTTAACAATTAACTGGAATATTATCACCTTTGAATTCGTGATGACATCTAATTTAACAATTAACTGGAATATTATCACCTGTGTATTAGTGATGATATCTAATTTAACAATTAACTGGAATATTATCACCTTTGAATTCGTGATGACATCTAATTTAACAATTAACTGGAATATTATCCCTGTGTATCAGAGATGACATCTAATTTAACAATTAACTGGAATATTATCACCTTTGAATTCGTGATGACATTAAATTTAACAATTAACTGGAATATTATCACCCGTGTATTAGTAATGATATCTAATTTAACAATTAACTGGAATATTATCACCTTTGAATTCGTGATGACATCGAATTTAACAATTAACTGGAATATTATCACCTTTGAATTCGTGATGACATCTAATTTAACAATTAACTGGAATATTATCACCTGTGTATTAGTGATGATATCTAATTTAACAATTAACTGGAATATTATCTCCTGTGTGTTAGTGATGACATCTAATTTAACAATTAACTGGAATATTATCACCTGTGTATTAGTGATGACATCTAATTTAATGATTAACTGTTATATTATCACCTGTGTATTCGTGATGACATCTAATTTAACAATTAACAGGAATATTATCCCCTGTGTATTAGTGATGACATCTAATTTAACAATTAACTGGAATATAATCCCCTTTGTATTCGTGATGACATCTAATTTAACAATTAACTGGAATATTATCACCTTTGAATTCGTGATGACATCTAATTTAACAATTAACTGGAATATTATCACCTGTGTATTAGTGATGATATCTAATTTAACAATAAACTGGAATATTATCACCTTTGAATTCGTGATGACATCTAATTTAACAATTAACTGGAATATTATCCCTGTGTATCAGAGATGACATCTAATTTAACAATTAACTGGAATATTATCCCTGTGTATCAGAGATGACATCTAATTTAACAATTAACTGGAATATTATCACCTTTGAATTCGTGATGACATCTAATTTAACAATTAACTGGAATATTATCACCCGTGTATTAGTAATGATATCTAATTTAACAATTAACTGGAATATTATCACCTTTGAATTCGTGATGACATCGAATTTAACAATTAACTGGAATATTATCACCTTTGAATTCGTGATGACATCTAATTTAACAATTAACTGGAATATTATCACCTGTGTATTAGTGATGATATCTAATTTAACAATTAACTGGAATATTATCTCCTGTGTGTTAGTGATGACATCTAATTTAACAATTAACTGGAATATTATCACCTGTGTATTAGTGATGACATCTAATTTAATGATTAACTGTTATATTATCACCTGTGTATTCGTGATGACATCTAATTTAACAATTAACAGGAATATTATCACCTGTGTATTAGTGATGACATCTAATTTAACAATTAACTGGAATATAATCCCCTTTGTATTCGTGATGACATCTAATTTAACAATTAACTGGAATATTATCACCTTTGAATTCGTGATGACATCGAATTTAACAATTAACTGGAATATTATCACCTTTGAATTCGTGATGACATCTAATTTAACAATTAACTGGAATATTATCACCTGTGTATTAGTGATGATATCTAATTTAACAATTAACTGGAATATTATCTCCTGTGTGTTAGTGATGACATCTAATTTAACAATTAACTGGAATATTATCACCTGTGTATTAGTGATGACATCTAATTTAATGATTAACTGTTATATTATCACCTGTGTATTCGTGATGACATCTAATTTAACAATTAACAGGAATATTATCCCCTGTGTATTAGTGATGACATCTAATTTAACAATTAACTGGAATATAATCCCCTTTGTATTCGTGATGACATCTAATTTAACAATTAACTGGAATATTATCACCTTTGAATTCGTGATGACATCTAATTTAACAATTAACTGGAATATTATCATCTGTGTATTAGTGATGATATCTAATTTAACAATTAACTGGAATATTATCACCTTTGAATTCGTGATGACATCTAATTTAACAATTAACTGGAATATTATCCCTGTGTATCAGAGATGACATCTAATTTAACAATTAACTGGAATATTATCACCTTTGAATTCGTGATGACATTAAATTTAACAATTAACTGGAATATTATCACCTGTGTATTAGTAATGATATCTAATTTAACAATTAACTGGAATATTATCACCTTTGAATTCGTGATGACATCTAATTTAACAATTAACTGGAATATTATCACCTTTGAATTCGTGATGACATCTAATTTAACAATTAACTGGAATATTATCACCTGTGCATTAGTGATGATATCTAATTTAACAATTAACTGGAATATTATCACCTTTGAATTCGTGATCACATCTAATTTAACAATTAACTGGAATATTATCTCCTGTGTATTAGTGATGACATCTAATTTAACAATTAACTGGAATATTATCACCTGTGAAATAGTGATGACATCTAATTCAACAATTAACTGGAATATTATCCCCTTTGAATTCGTGATGACATCTAATTGACCAATTAGCTGGAATATTAGCACCTGTGTATTAGTGATGACATCTGATTTAACAATTAACTGGAATATTATCAACTGTGTATTAGTGATGACATGTAATTTAACAATTAACCGGAATATTTTCACCTGTGTATTAGTGATGACATCTAATTTAACAATTAACTGGAATATTATCACCTTTGAATTCGTGATGACATCTAATTTAACAATTAACTGGAATATTATCACCTGTGTATTAGTGATGATATCTAATTTAACAATTAACTGGAATATTATCACCTTTGAATTCGTGATGACATCTAATTTAACAATTAACTGGAATATTATCCCTGTGAATTAGTGAAGACATCTAATTTAACAATTAACTGGAATATTATCTCCTTTGAATTCGTGATGACATCAAATTTAACAATTAACTGGAATATTATCACCTGTGTATTAGTGATGATATCTAATTTAACAATTAACTGGAACATTATCACCTTTGAATTCGTGATGACATCTAATTTAACAATTAACTGGAATATTATCACCTTTGAATTCGTGATGACATCTAATTTAACAATTAACTGGAATATTATCTCCTGTGTCTTAGTGATGACATCTAATTTAACAATTAACTGGAATATTATCCCCTTTGAAATCGTGATGACATCTAATTTAACAATTAATTGGAATATTATCACCTGTGTATTAGTGATGACATCTAATTTAACAATTAACTGGAATATTATCCCCGGTGTATTAGTGATGACATCTAATTTAACAATTAACTGGAATATTATCCCCTGTGTATTAGTGATGACATCTAATTTAACAATTAACTGGAATATTATCCCCTGTGTATTAGTGATGACATCTAATTTAACAATTAACTGGAATATTATCTCCTGTGTATTCGTGATGACATCTAATTTAACAATTAACCGGAATATTATCCCCTTTGTATTCGTGATGACATCTAATTTAACAATTAACTGGAATATTATCACCTTTGTATTCGTGATGACATCTAATTTAACAATTAACTGGAATATTATCACCTTTGAATTCGTGATGACATCTAATTTAACAATTAACTGGAATATTATCTCCTGTGTATTAGTGATGACATCTAATTTAACAATTAACTGGAATATTATCCCCTTTGAAATCGTGATGACATCTAATTTAACAATTAATTGGAATATTATCACCTGTGTATTAGTGATGACATCTAATTTAACAATTAACTGGAACATTATCCCCGGTGTATTAGTGATGACATCTAATTTAACAATTAACTGGAATATTATCCCCTGTGTATTAGTGATGACATCTAATTTAACAATTAACTGGAATATTATCCCCATTGTATTCGTGATGACATCTAATTTAACAATTAACTGGAATATTATCACCTGTGTATTAGTGATGACATCTAATTTAACAATTAACTGGAATATTATCCCCTATGTATTCGTGATGACATCTAATTTAACAATTAACTCGAATATTATCACCTGTGTATTAGTGATGATATCTAATTTAACAATTAACTGGCATATTATCACCTGTGTATTAGAGATGACATCTAATTTAACAATTAACTGGAATATTATCACCTGTGTATTAGTGATGACATCTAATTTAACAATTAACTGGAATATTATCACCTGTGTATTAGTGATGACATCTAATTTAATGATTAACTGTTATATTATCACCTGTGTATTCGTGATGACATCTAATTTAACAATTAACAGGAATATTATCCCCTGTGTATTAGTGATGACATCTAATTTAACAATTAACTGGAATATAATCCCCTTTGTATTCGTGATGACATCTAATTTAACAATTAACTGGAATATTATCACCTTTGAATTCGTGATGACATCTAATTTAACAATTAACTGGAATATTATCACCTGTGTAATAGTGATGATATCTAATTTAACAATTAACTGGAATATTATCACCTTTGAATTCCTGATGACATCTAATTTAACAATTAACTGGCATATTATCACCTGTGTATTAGAGATGACATCTAATTTAACAATTAACTGGAATATTATCACCTGTGTATTAGTGATGACATCTAATTTAACAATTAACTGGAATATTATCACCTGTGTATTAGTGATGACATCTAATTTAATGATTAACTGTTATATTATCACCTGTGTATTCGTGATGACATCTAATTTAACAATTAACTGGAATATTATCACCTGTGTAATAGTGATGATATCTAATTTAACAATTAACTGGAATATTATCCCCATTGTATTCGTGATGACATCTAATTTAACAATTAACTGGAATATTATCACCTGTGTATTAGTGATGACATCTAATTTAACAATTAACTGGAATATTATCCCCTATGTATTCGTGATGACATCTAATTTAACAATTAACTCGAATATTATCACCTGTGTATTAGTGATGATATCTAATTTAACAATTAACTGGCATATTATCACCTGTGTATTAGAGATGACATCTAATTTAACAATTAACTGGAATATTATCACCTGTGTATTAGTGATGACATCTAATTTAACAATTAACTGGAATATTATCACCTGTGTATTAGTGATGACATCTAATTTAATGATTAACTGTTATATTATCACCTGTGTATTCGTGATGACATCTAATTTAACAATTAACAGGAATATTATCCCCTGTGTATTAGTGATGACATCTAATTTAACAATTAACTGGAATATAATCCCCTTTGTATTCGTGATGACATCTAATTTAACAATTAACTGGAATATTATCACCTTTGAATTCGTGATGACATCTAATTTAACAATTAACTGGAATATTATCACCTGTGTAATAGTGATGATATCTAATTTAACAATTAACTGGAATATTATCACCTTTGAATTCCTGATGACATCTAATTTAACAATTAACTGGAATATTATCCCTGTGTATCAGAGATGACATCTAATTTAACAATTAACTGGAATATTATCACCTTTGAATTCGTGATGACATTAAATTTAACAATTAACTGGAATATTATCACCCGTGTATTAGTAATGATATCTAATTTAACAATTAACTGGAATATTATCACCTTTGAATTCGTGATGACATCGAATTTAACAATTAACTGGAATATTATCACCTTTGAATTCGTGATGACATCTAATTTAACAATTAACTGGAATATTATCACCTGTGTATTAGTGATGATATCTAATTTAACAATTAACTGGAATATTATCTCCTGTGTGTTAGTGATGACATCTAATTTAACAATTAACTGGAATATTATCACCTGTGTATTAGTGATGACATCTAATTTAATGATTAACTGTTATATTATCACCTGTGTATTCGTGATGACATCTAATTTAACAATTAACAGGAATATTATCCCCTGTGTATTAGTGATGACATCTAATTTAACAATTAACTGGAATATAATCCCCTTTGTATTCGTGATGACATCTAATTTAACAATTAACTGGAATATTATCACCTTTGAATTCGTGATGACATCTAATTTAACAATTAACTGGAATATTATCACCTGTGTATTAGTGATGATATCTAATTTAACAATTAACTGGAATATTATCACCTTTGAATTCGTGATGACATCTAATTTAACAATTAACTGGAATATTATCCCTGTGTATCAGAGATGACATCTAATTTAACAATTAACTGGAATATTATCCCTGTGTATCAGAGATGACATCTAATTTAACAATTAACTGGAATATTATCACCTTTGAATTCGTGATGACATCTAATTTAACAATTAACTGGAATATTATCACCCGTGTATTAGTAATGATATCTAATTTAACAATTAACTGGAATATTATCACCTTTGAATTCGTGATGACATCGAATTTAACAATTAACTGGAATATTATCACCTTTGAATTCGTGATGACATCTAATTTAACAATTAACTGGAATATTATCACCTGTGTATTAGTGATGATATCTAATTTAACAATTAACTGGAATATTATCTCCTGTGTGTTAGTGATGACATCTAATTTAACACTTAACTGGAATATTATCACCTGTGTATTAGTGATGACATATAATTTAATGATTAACTGTTATATTATCACCTGTGTATTCGTGATGACATCTAATTTAACAATTAACAGGAATATTATCACCTGTGTATTAGTGATGACATCTAATTTAACAATTAACTGGAATATAATCCCCTTTGTATTCGTGATGACATCTAATTTAACAATTAACTGGAATATTATCACCTTTGAATTCGTGATGACATTAAATTTAACAATTAACTGGAATATTATCACCTGTGTATTAGTGATGATATCTAATTTAACAATTAACTGGAATATTATCACCTTTGAATTCGTGATGACATCTAATTGACCAATTAGCTGGAATATTAGCACCTGTGTATTAGTGATGACATCTAATTTAACAATTAACCGGAATATTATCAACTGTGTATTAGTGATGACATGTAATTTAACAATTAACCGGAATATTTTCACCTGTGTATTAGTGATGACATCTAATTTAACAATTAACTGGAATATTATCACCTTTGAATTCGTGATGACATCTAATTTAACAATTAACTGGAATATTATCCCTGTGTATCAGAGATGACATCTAATTTAACAATTAACTGGAATATTATCACCTTTGAATTCGTGATGACATTAAATTTAACAATTAACTGGAATATTATCACCCGTGTATTAGTAATGATATCTAATTTAACAATTAACTGGAATATTATCACCTTTGAATTCGTGATGACATCTAATTTAACAATTAACTGGAATATTATCACCTTTGAATTCGTGATGACATCTAATTTAACAATTAACTGGAATATTATCACCTGTGTATTAGTGATGATATCTAATTTAACAATTAACTGGAATATTATCTCCTGTGTGTTAGTGATGACATCTAATTTAACAATTAACTGGAATATTATCACCTGTGTATTAGTGATGACATCTAATTTAATGATTAACTGTTATATTATCACCTGTGTATTCGTGATGACATCTAATTTAACAATTAACAGGAATATTATCCCCTGTGTATTAGTGATGACATCTAATTTAACAATTAACTGGAATATAATCCCCTTTGTATTCGTGGTGACATCTAATTTAACAATTAACTGGAATATTATCACCTTTGAATTCGTGATGACATCTAATTTAACAATTAACTGGAATATTATCACCTGTGTATTAGTGATGATATCTAATTTAACAATTAACTGGAATATTATCACCTTTGAATTCGTGATGACATCTAATTTAACAATTAACTGGAATATTATCCCTGTGTATCAGAGATGACATCTAATTTAACAATTAACTGGAATATTATCACCTTTGAATTCGTGATGACATTAAATTTAACAATTAACTGGAATATTATCACCTGTGTATTAGTAATGATATCTAATTTAACAATTAACTGGAATATTATCACCTTTGAATTCGTGATGACATCTAATTTAACAATTAACTGGAATATTATCCCTGTGAATTAGTGAAGACATCTAATTTAACAATTAACTGGAATATTATCACCTTTGAATTCGTGATGACATCTAATTTAACAATTAACTGGAATATTATCACCTGTGTATTAGTGATGATATCTAATTTAACAATTAACTGGAATATTATCACCTTTGAATTCGTGATGACATCTAATTTAACAATTAACTGGAATATTATCCCTGTGTATCAGAGATGACATCTAATTTAACAATTAACTGGAATATTATCACCTTTGAATTCGTGATGACATTAAATTTAACAATTAACTGGAATATTATCACCTGTGTATTAGTAATGATATCTAATTTAACAATTAACTGGAATATTATCACCTTTGAATTCGTGATGACATCTAATTTAACAATTAACTGGAATATTATCACCTTTGAATTCGTGATGACATCTAATTTAACAATTAACTGGAATATTATCACCTGTGCATTAGTGATGATATCTAATTTAACAATTAACTGGAATATTATCACCTTTGAATTCGTGATCACATCTAATTTAACAATTAACTGGAATATTATCTCCTGTGTATTAGTGATGACATCTAATTTAACAATTAACTGGAATATTATCACCTGTGAATTAGTGATGACATCTAATTCAACAATTAACTGGAATATTATCCCCTTTGAATTCGTGATGACATCTAATTGACCAATTAGCTGGAATATTAGCACCTGTGTATTAGTGATGACATGTAATTTAACAATTAACCGGAATATTTTCACCTGTGTATTAGTGATGACATCTAAATTAATAATTAACCGGAATATTACCACCTGTGTATTAGTGATGACATCTAATTTAACAATTAACTGGAATATTATCACCTGTGTATTAGTGATGACATCCAGTTTAACAATTAACTGGAATATTATCCCCTGTGTATTAGTGATGACATCTAATTTAACAATTAACTGGAATATTATCACCTTTGAATTCGTGATGACATCTAATTTAAAAATTAACTGGAATATTATCACCTTTGAATTAGTGATGACATCTAATTTAACAATTAACTGGAATATTATCACCTTTGAATTCGTGATGACATCTAATTTAACAATTAACTGGATTATTATCTCCTGTGTATTAGTGATGACATCTAATTTAACAATTAACTGGAATATTATCCCCTTTGAAATCGTGATGACATCTAATTTAACAATTAATTGGAATATTATCACCTGTGTATTAGTGATGACATCTAATTTAACAATTAACTGGAATATTATCACCTGTGGATTAGTGATGACATCCAGTTTAACAATTAACTGGAATATTATCACCTGTGTATTAGAGATGACATCTAATTTAACAATTAACTGGAATATTATCACCTGTGTATTAGTGATGACATCTAATTTAACAATTAACTGGAATATTATCCCCTTTGTATTCGTGATGACATCTAATTTAACAATTAACTGGAATATTATCACCTTTGAATTCGTGATGACATCTAATTTAACAATTAACTGGAATATTATCACCTGTGTATTAGTGATGATATCTAATTTAACAATTAACTGGAATATTATCTCCTGTGTGTTAGTGATGACATCTAATTTAACAATTAACTGGAATATTATCACCTGTGTATTAGTGATGACATCTAATTTAATGATTAACTGTTATATTATCACCTGTGTATTCGTGATGACATCTAATTTAACAATTAACAGGAATATTATCCCCTGTGTATTAGTGATGACATCTAATTTAACAATTAACTGGAATATAATCCCCTTTGTATTCGTGATGACATCTAATTTAACAATTAACTGGAATATTATCACCTTTGAATTCGTGATGACATCTAATTTAACAATTAACTGGAATATTATCACCTGTGTATTAGTGATGATATCTAATTTAACAATTAACTGGAATATTATCACCTGTGCATTAGTGATGATATCTAATGTAACAATTAACTGGAATATTATCACCTTTGAATTAGTGATGACATCTAATTTAACAATTAATTGGAATAATATCACCTTTGAATTCGTGATCACATCTAATTTAACAATTAACTGGAATATTATCTCCTGTGTATTAGTGATGACATCTAATTTAACAATTAACTGGAATATTATCACCTGTGAATTAGTGATGACATCTAATTCAACAATTAACTGGAATATTATCCCCTTTGAATTCGTGATGACATCTAATTGACCAATTAGCTGGAATATTAGCACCTGTGTATTAGTGATGACATGTAATTTAACAATTAACCGGAATATTTTCACCTGTGTATTAGTGATGACATCTAAATTAATAATTAACTGGAATATTACCACCTGTGTATTAGTGATGACATCTAATTTAACAATTAACTGGAATATTATCACCTGTGTATTAGTGATGACATCCAGTTTAACAATTAACTGGAATATTATCCCCTGTGTATTAGTGATGACATCTAATTTAACAATTAACTGGAATATTATCACCTTTGAATTCGTGATGACATCTAATTTAAAAATTAACTGGAATATTATCACCTTTGAATTAGTGATGACATCTAATTTAACAATTAACTGGAATATTATCACCTTTGAATTCGTGATGACATCTAATTTAACAATTAACTGGAATATTATCTCCTGTGTATTAGTGATGACATCTAATTTAACAATTAACTGGAATATTATCACCTTTGAAATCGTGATGACATCTAATTTAACAATTAATTGGAATATTATCACCTGTGTATTAGTGATGACATCTAATTTAACAATTAACTGGAATATTATCACCTGTGGATTAGTGATGACATCCAGTTTAACAATTAACTGGAATATTATCACCTGTGTATTAGAGATGACATCTAATTTAACAATTAAATGGAATATTATCACCTGTGTATTAGTGATGACATCTAATTTAACAATTAACTGGAATATTATCCCCTTTGTATTCGTGATGACATCTAATTTAACAATTAACTGGAATATTATCACCTGTGTATTAGTGATGACATCTAATTTAACAGTTAACTGGAATATTATCTCCTGTGTGTTAGTGATGACATCTAATTTAACAATTAACTGGAATATTATCAACTGTGTATTAGTGATGACATCTAATTTAACAATTAACCGGAATATTATCCCCTGTGTATTAGTGATGACATCTAATTTAACAATTAACTGGAATATTATCACCTGTGTATTAGTGATGACATCTAATTTAACAGTTAACTGGAATATTATCTCCTGTGTGTTAGTGATGACATCTAATTTAACAATTAACTGGAATATTATCTCCTGTGTATTAGTGATGACATCTAATTTAACAATTAACTGGAATATTATCACCTTTGAATTCGTGATGACATCTAATTTAACAATTAACTGGAATATTATCACCTGTGTATTAGTGATGATATCTAATTTAACAATTAACTGGAATATTATCACCTTTGAATTCGTGATGACATCTAATTTAACAATTAACTGGAATATTATCCCTGTGTATTAGAGATGACATCTAATTTAACAATTAACTGGAATATTATCACCTTTTGAATTCGTGATGACATTAAATTTAACAATTAACTGGAATATTATCACCTGTGTATTAGGGATGATATCTAATTTAACAATTAACTGGAATATTATCAACTTTGAATTCGTGATGACATCTAATTTAACAATTAACTGGAATATTATCACCTTTGAATTCGTGATGACATCTAATTTAACAATTAACTGGAATATTATCACCTGTGTATTAGTGATGATATCTAATTTAAAAATTAACTGGAATATTATCACCTTTGAATTAGTGATGACATCTAATTTAACAATTAACTGGAATATTATCACCTTTGAATTCGTGATGACATCTAATTTAACAATTAACTGGAATATTATCTCCTGTGTATTAGTGATGACATCTAATTTAACAATTAACTGGATTATTATCACCTGTGTATTAGTGATGACATCTAATTTAACAATTAACCGGAATATTATCCCCTGTGTATTAGTGATGACATCCAGTTTAACAATTAACTGGAATATTATCACCTTTGAATTCGTGATGACATCTAATTTAACAATTAACTGGAATATTATCACCTGTGTATTAGTGATGATATCTAATTTAACAATTAACTGGAATATTATCACCTTTGAATTCGTGATGACATCTAATTTAACAATTAACTGGAATATTATCCATGTGTATTAGAGATGACATCTAATTTAACAATTAACTGGAATATTATCACCTTTGAATTCGTGATGACATTAAATTTAACAATTAACTGGAATATTATCACCTGTGTATTAGGGATGATATCGAATTTAACAATTAACTGGAATATTATCAACTTTGAATTCGTGATGACATCTAATTTAACAATTAACTGGAATATTATCACCTGTGTATTAGTGATGATATCTAATTTAACAATTAACTGGAATATTATCACCTTTGAATTAGTGATGACATCTAATTTAACAATTAACTGGAATATAATCACCTTTGAATTCGTGATGACATCTAATTTAACAATTAACTGGAATATTATCTCCTGTGTATTAGTGATGACATCTAATTTAACAATTAACTGGAATATTATCACCTGTGAATTAGTGATGACATCTAATTCAACAATTAACTGGAATATTATCCCCTTTGAATTCGTGATGACATCTAATTGAACAATTAACTGGAATATTAGCACCTGTGTATTAGTGATGACATCTAATTTAACAATTAACTGGAATATTATCACCTTTGAATTCGTGATGACATCTAATTTAACAATTAACTGGAATATTATCCCTGTGTATCAGAGATGACATCTAATTTAACAATTAACTGGAATACTATCACCTTTGAATTCGTGATGACATTAAATTTAACAATTAACTGGAATATTATCACCTGTGTATTAGTAATGATATCTAATTTAACAATTAACTGGAATATTATCACCTTTGAATTCGTGATGACATCTAATTTAACAATTAACTGGAATATTATCACCTTTGAATTCGTGATGACATCTAATTTAACAATTAACTGGAATATTATCACCTGTGCATTAGTGATGATATCTAATTTAACAATTAACTGCAATATTATCACCTTTGAATTAGTG
This sequence comes from Heterodontus francisci, assembly GCF_036365525.1. NCBI lineage: Eukaryota > Metazoa > Chordata > Chondrichthyes > Heterodontiformes > Heterodontidae > Heterodontus > Heterodontus francisci. The sequence goes on from NW_027140672.1 coordinate 1,562,132, forward strand.
ATGACATCTAATTTAACAATTAACTGGAATAATATCACCTTTGAATTCGTGATCACATCTAATTTAACAATTAACTGGAATATTATCTCCTGTGTATTAGTGATGACATCTAATTTAACAATTAACTGGAATATTATCACCTGTGAATTAGTGATGACATCTAATTCAACAATTAACTGGAATATTATCCCCTTTGAATTCGTGATGACATCTAATTGACCAATTAGCTGGAATATTAGCACCTGTGTATTAGTGATGACATCTAATTTAACAATTAACTGGAATATTATCAACTGTGTATTAGTGATGACATGTAATTTAACAATTAACCGGAATATTTTCACCTGTGTATTAGTGATGACATCTAAATTAATAATTAACTGGAATATTACCACCTGTGTATTAGTGATGACATCTAATTTAACAATTAACTGGAATATTATCACCTGTGTATTAGTGATGACATCCAGTTTAACAATTAACTGGAATATTATCCCCTGTGTATTAGTGATGACATCTAATTTAACAATTAACTGGAATATTATCACCTTTGAATTCGTGATGACATCTAATTTAAAAATTAACTGGAATATTATCACCTTTGAATTAGTGATGACATCTAATTTAACAATTAACTGGAATATTATCACCTTTGAATTCGTGATGACATCTAATTTAACAATTAACTGGAATATTATCTCCTGTGTATTAGTGATGACATCTAATTTAACAATTAACTGGAATATTATCCCCTTTGAAATCGTGATGACATCTAATTTAACAATTAATTGGAATATTATCACCTGTGTATTAGTGATGACATCTAATTTAACAATTAACTGGAATATTATCACCTGTGTATTAGAGATGACATCTAATTTAACAATTAACTGGAATATTATCACCTGTGTATTAGTGATGACATCTAATTTAACAATTAACTGGAATATTATCCCCTTTGTATTCGTGATGACATCTAATTTAACAATTAACTGGAATATTATCACCTGTGTATTAGTGATGACATCTAATTTAACAGTTAACTGGAATATTATCTCCTGTGTGTTAGTGATGACATCTAATTTAACAATTAACTGGAATATTATCAACTGTGTATTAGTGATGACATCTAATTTAACAATTAACCGGAATATTATCCCCTGTGTATTAGTGATGACATCCAGTTTAACAATTAACTGGAATATTATCTCCTGTGTATTAGTGATGACATCTAATTTAACAATTAACTAGAATATTATCACCTTTGAATTCGTGATGACATCTAATTTAACAATTAACTGGAATATTATCACCTGTGTATTAGTGATGATATCTAATTTAACAATTAACTGGAATATTATCACCTTTGAATTCGTGATGACATCTAATTTAACAATTAACTGGAATATTATCCCTGTGTATTAGAGATGACATCTAATTTAACAATTAACTGGAATATTATCACCTTTGAATTCGTGATGACATTAAATTTAACAATTAACTGGAATATTATCACCTGTGTATTAGGGATGATATCTAATTTAACAATTAACTGGAATATTATCAACTTTGAATTCGTGATGACATCTAATTTAACAATTAACTGGAATATTATCACCTTTGAATTCGTGATGACATCTAATTTAACAATTAACTGGAATATTATCACCTGTGTATTAGTGATGATATCTAATTTAAAAATTAACTGGAATATTATCACCTTTGAATTAGTGATGACATCTAATTTAACAATTAACTGGAATATTATCACCTTTGAATTCGTGATGACATCTAATTTAACAATTAACTGGAATATTATCTCCTGTGTATTAGTGATGACATCTAATTTAACAATTAACTGGAATATTATCCCCTTTGAAATCGTGATGACATCTAATTTAACAATTAATTGGAATATTATCACCTGTGTATTAGTGATGACATCTAATTTAACAATTAACTGGAATATTATCACCTGTGTATTAGAGATGACATCTAATTTAACAATTAACTGGAATATTATCACCTGTGTATTAGTGATGACATCTAATTTAACAATTAACTGGAATATTATCCCCTTTGTATTCGTGATGACATCTAATTTAACAATTAACTGGAATATTATCACCTGTGTATTAGTGATGACATCTAATTTAACAGTTAACTGGAATATTATCTCCTGTGTGTTAGTGATGACATCTAATTTAACAATTAACTGGAATATTATCAACTGTGTATTAGTGATGACATCTAATTTAACAATTAACCGGAATATTATCCCCTGTGTATTAGTGATGACATCCAGTTTAACAATTAACTGGAATATTATCTCCTGTGTATTAGTGATGACATCTAATTTAACAATTAACTGGAATATTATCACCTTTGAATTCGTGATGACATCTAATTTAACAATTAACTGGAATATTATCACCTGTGTATTAGTGATGATATCTAATTTAACAATTAACTGGAATATTATCACCTTTGAATTCGTGATGAAATCTAATTTAACAATTAACTGGAATATTATCACCTGTGTATTAGTGATGATATCTAATTTAACAATTAACTGGAATATTATCACCTTTGAATTCGTGATGACATCTAATTTAACAATTAACTGGAATATTATCCCTGTGTATTAGAGATGACATCTAATTTAACAATTAACTGGAATTTTATCACCTTTGAATTCGTGATGACATTAAATTTAACAATTAACTGGAATATTATCACCTGTGTATTAGGGATGATATCTAATTTAACAATTAACTGGAATATTATCAACTTTGAATTCGTAATGACATCTAATTTAACAATTAACTGGAATATTATCACCTTTGAATTCGTGATGACATCTAATTTAACAATTAACTGGAATATTATCACCTGTGTATTAGTGATGATATCTAATTTAAAAATTAACTGGAATATTATCACCTTTGAATTAGTGATGACATCTAATTTAACAATTAACTGAAATATTATCACCTTTGAATTCGTGATGGCATCTAATTTAACAATTAACTGGAATATTATCTCCTGTGTATTAGTGATGACATCTAATTTAACAATTAACTGGAATATTATCCCCTTTGAAATCGTGATGACATCTAATTTAACAATTAATTGGAATATTATCACCTGTGTATTAGTGATGACATCTAATTTAACAATTAACTGGAATATTATCACCTGTGTATTAGAGATGACATCTAATTTAACAATTAACTGGAATATTATCACCTGTGTATTAGTGATGACATCTAATTTAACAATTAACTGGAATATTATCCCCTTTGTATTCGTGATGACATCTAATTTAACAATTAACTGGAATATTATCACCTGTGTATTAGTGATGACATCTAATTTAACAGTTAACTGGAATATTATCTCCTGTGTGTTAGTGATGACATCTAATTTAACAATTAACTGCAATATTATCAACTGTGTATTAGTGATGACATCTAATTTAACAATTAACTGGAATATTATCACCTGTGTATTAGTGATGATATCTAATTTAACAATTAACTGGAATATTATCACCTTTGAATTCGTGATGAAATCTAATTTAACAATTAACTGGAATATTATCCCTGTGTATTAGAGATGACATCTAATTTAACAATTAACTGGAATATTATCACCTTTTGAATTCGTGATGACATTAAATTTAACAATTAACTGGAATATTATCACCTGTGTATTAGGGATGATATCTAATTTAACAATTAACTGGAATATTATCAACTTTGAATTCGTGATGACATCTAATTTAACAATTAACTGGAATATTATCACCTTTGAATTCGTGATGACATCTAATTTAACAATTAACTGGAATATTATCACCTGTGTATTAGTGATGATATGTAATTTAAAAATTAACTGGAATATTATCATATTTGAATTAGTGATGACATCTAATTTAACAATTAACTGGAATATTATCACCTTTGAATTCGTGATGACATCTAATTTAACAATTAACTGGAATATTATCTCCTGTGTATTAGTGATGACATCTAATTTAACAATTAACTGGATTATTATCACCTGTGTATTAGTGATGACATCTAATTTAACAATTAACCGGAATATTATCCCCTGTGTATTAGTGATGACATCCAGTTTAACAATTAACTGGAATATTATCACCTTTGAATTCGTGATGACATCTAATTTAACAATTAACTGGAATATTATCACCTGTGTATTAGTGATGATATCTAATTTAACAATTAACTGGAATATTATCACCTTTGAATTCGTGATGACATCTAATTTAACAATTAACTGGAATATTATCCATGTGTATTAGAGATGACATCTAATTTAACAATTAACTGGAATATTATCACCTTTGAATTCGTGATGACATTAAATTTAACAATTAACTGGAATATTATCACCTGTGTATTAGGGATGATATCGAATTTAACAATTAACTGGAATATTATCAACTTTGAATTCGTGATGACATCTAATTTAACAATTAACTGGAATATTATCACCTGTGTATTAGTGATGATATCTAATTTAACAATTAACTGGAATATTATCACCTTTGAATTAGTGATGACATCTAATTTAACAATTAACTGGAATATAATCACCTTTGAATTCGTGATGACATCTAATTTAACAATGAACTGGAATATTATCTCCTGTGTATTAGTGATGACATCTAATTTAACAATTAACTGGAATATTATCACCTGTGAATTAGTGATGACATCTAATTCAACAATTAACTGGAATATTATCCCCTTTGAATTCGTGATGACATCTAATTGAACAATTAACTGGAATATTAGCACCTGTGTATTAGTGATGACATCTAATTTAACAATTAACTGGAATATTATCACCTTTGAATTCGTGATGACATCTAATTTAACAATTAACTGGAATATTATCCCTGTGTATCAGAGATGACATCTAATTTAACAATTAACTGGAATATTATCACCTTTGAATTCGTGATGACATTAAATTTAACAATTAACTGGAATATTATCACCTGTGTATTAGTAATGATATCTAATTTAACAATTAACTGGAATATTATCACCTTTGAATTCGTGATGACATCTAACTTAACAATTAACTGGAATATTATCACCTTTGAATTCGTGATGACATCTAACTTAACAATTAACTGGAATATTATCACCTGTGCATTAGTGATGATATCTAATTTAACAATTAACTGGAATATTATCACCTTTGAATTAGTGATGACATCTAACTTAACAATTAACTGGAATAATATCACCTTTGAATTCGTGATCACATCTAATTTAACAATTAACTGGAATATTATCTCCTGTGTATTAGTGATGACATCTAATTTAACAATTAACTGGAATATTATCACCTGCGAATTAGTGATGACATCTAATTCAACAATTAACTGGAATATTATCCCCTTTGAATTCGTGATGACATCTAATTGACCAATTAGCTGGAATATTAGCACCTGTGTATTAGTGATGACATCTAATTTAACAATTAACTGGAATATTATCAACTGTGTATTAGTGATGACATGTAATTTAACAATTAACCGGAATATTTTCACCTGTGTATTAGTGATGACATCTAAATTAATAATTAACTGGAATATTACCACCTGTGTATTAGTGATGACATCTAATTTAACAATTAACTGGAATATTATCACCTGTGTATTAGTGATGACATCCAGTTTAACAATTAACTGGAATATTATCCCCTGTGTATTAGTGATGACATCTAATTTAACAATTAACTGGAATATTATCACCTTTGAATTCGTGATGACATCTAATTTAAAAATTAACTGGAATATTATCACCTTTGAATTAGTGATGACATCTAATTTAACAATTAACTGGAATATTATCACCTTTGAATTCGTGATGACATCTAATTTAACAATTAACTGGAATATTATCTCCTGTGTATTAGTGATGACATCTAATTTAACAATTAACTGGAATATTATCCCCTTTGAAATCGTGATGACAAATAATTTAACAATTAATTGGAATATTATCACCTGTGTATTAGTAATGATATCTAATTTAACAATTAACTGGAATATTATCACCTTTGAATTCGTGATGACATCTAACTTAACAATTAACTGGAATATTATCACCTTTGAATTCGTGATGACATCTAACTTAACAATTAACTGGAATATTATCACCTGTGCATTAGTGATGATATCTAATTTAACAATTAACTGGAATATTATCACCTTTGAATTAGTGATGACATCTAACTTAACAATTAACTGGAATAATATCACCTTTGAATTCGTGATCACATCTAATTTAACAATTAACTGGAATATTATCTCCTGTGTATTAGTGATGACATCTAATTTAACAATTAACTGGAATATTATCACCTGCGAATTAGTGATGACATCTAATTCAACAATTAACTGGAATATTATCCCCTTTGAATTCGTGATGACATCTAATTGACCAATTAGCTGGAATATTAGCACCTGTGTATTAGTGATGACATCTAATTTAACAATTAACTGGAATATTATCAACTGTGTATTAGTGATGACATGTAATTTAACAATTAACCGGAATATTTTCACCTGTGTATTAGTGATGACATCTAAATTAATAATTAACTGGAATATTACCACCTGTGTATTAGTGATGACATCTAATTTAACAATTAACTGGAATATTATCACCTGTGTATTAGTGATGACATCCAGTTTAACAATTAACTGGAATATTATCCCCTGTGTATTAGTGATGACATCTAATTTAACAATTAACTGGAATATTATCACCTTTGAATTCGTGATGACATCTAATTTAAAAATTAACTGGAATATTATCACCTTTGAATTAGTGATGACATCTAATTTAACAATTAACTGGAATATTATCACCTTTGAATTCGTGATGACATCTAATTTAACAATTAACTGGAATATTATCTCCTGTGTATTAGTGATGACATCTAATTTAACAATTAACTGGAATATTATCCCCTTTGAAATCGTGATGACAAATAATTTAACAATTAATTGGAATATTATCACCTGTGTATTAGTGATGACATCTAATTTAACAATTAACTGGAATATTATCACCTGTGTATTAGAGATGACATCTAATTTAACAATTAACTGGAATATTATCACCTGTGTATTAGCGATGACATCTAATTTAACAATTAACTGGAATATTATCCCCTTTGTATTCGTGATGACATCTAATTTAACAATTAACTGGAATATTATCACCTGTGTATTAGTGATGACATCTAATTTAACAGTTAACTGGAATATTATCTCCTGTGTGTTAGTGATGACATCTAATTTAACAATTAACTGGAATATTATCAACTGTGTATTAGTGATGACATCTAATTTAACAATTAACCGGAATATTATCCCCTGTGTATTAGTGATGACATCCAGTTTAACAATTAACTGGAATATTATCTCCTGTGTATTAGTGATGACATCTAATTTAACAATTAACTGGAATATTATCACCTTTGAATTCGTGATGACATCTAATTTAACAATTAACTGGAATATTATCACCTGTCTATTAGTGATGATATCTAATTTAACAATTAACTGGAATATTATCACCTTTGAATTCGTGATGACATCTAATTTAACAATTAACTGGAATATTATCCCTGTGTATTAGAGATGACATCTAATTTAACAATTAACTGGAATATTATCACCTTTGAATTCGTGATGACATTAAATTTAACAATTAACTGGAATATTATCACCTGTGTATTAGGGATGATATCTAATTTAACAATTAACTGGAATATTATCAACTTTGAATTCGTGATGACATCTAATTTAACAATTAACTGGAATATTATCACCTTTGAATTCGTGATGACATCTAATTTAACAATTAACTGGAATATTATCACCTGTGTATTAGTGATGATATCTAATTTAAAAATTAACTGGAATATTATCACCTTTGAATTAGTGATGACATCTAATTTAACAATTAACTGGAATATTATCACCTTTGAATTCGTGATGACATCTAATTTAACAATTAACTGGAATATTATCTCCTGTGTATTAGTGATGACATCTAATTTAACAATTAACTGGATTATTATCACCTGTGTCTTAGTGATGACATCTAATTTAACAATTAACCGGAATATTATCCCCTGTGTATTAGTGATGACATCCAGTTTAACAATTAACTGGAATATTAGCACCTTTGAATTCGTGATGACATCTAATTTAACAATTAACTGGAATATTATCATCTGTGTATTAGTGATGATATCTAATTTAACAATTAACTGGAATATTATCACCTTTGAATTCGTGATGACATCTAATTTAACAAATAACTGGAATATTATCCATGTGTATTAGAGATGACATCTAATTTAACAATTAACTGGAATATTATCACCTTTGAATTCGTGATGACATTAAATTTAACAATTAACTGGAATATTATCACCTGTGTATTAGGGATGATATCGAATTTAACAATTAACTGGAATATTATCAACTTTGAATTCGTGATGACATCTAATTTAACAATTAACTGGAATATTATCACCTGTGTATTAGTGATGATATCTAATTTAACAATTAACTGGAATATTATCACCTTTGAATTAGTGATGACATCTAATTTAACAATTAACTGGAATATAATCACCTTTGAATTCGTGATGACATCTAATTTAACAATTAACTGGAATATTATCTCCTGTGTATTAGTGATGACATCTAATTTAAAAATTAACTGGAATATTATCACCTGTGAATTAGTGATGACATCTAATTCAACAATTAACTGGAATATTATCCCCTTTGAATTCGTGATGACATCTAATTGAACAATTAACTGGAATATTAGCACCTGTGTATTAGTGATGACATCTAATTTAACAATTAACTGGAATATTATCAACTGTGTATTAGTGATGACATGTAATTAAAAAATTAACCGGAATATTTTCACCTGTGTATTAGTGATGACATCTAATTTAGTAATTAACTGGAATATTACCACCTGTGTATCAGTGATGACATCTAATTTAACAATTAACTGGAATATTATCACCTGTGTATTAGTGATGACATCCAGTTTAACAATTAACTGGAATATTATCACCTGTGAATTAGTGATGACATCTAATTCAACAATTAACTGGAATATTATCCCCTTTGAATTCGTGATGACATCTAATTGAACAATTAACTGGAATATTAGCACCTGTGTATTAGTGATGACATCTAATTTAACAATTAACTGGAATATTATCAACTGTGTATTAGTGATGACATGTAATTAAAAAATTAACCGGAATATTTTCACCTGTGTATTAGTGATGACATCTAATTTAGTAATTAACTGGAATATTACCACCTGTGTATTAGTGATGACATCTAATTTAACAATTAACTGGAATATTATCACCTGTGTATTAGTGATGACATCCAGTTTAATAATTAACTGGAATATTATCCCCTGTGTATTAGTGATGACATCTAATTTAACAATTAACTGGAATATTACCACCTTTGAATTCGTGATGACATCTAATTTAAAAATTAACTGGAATATTATCACCTTTGAATTAGTGATGACATCTAATTTAACAATTAACTGGAATATTATCACCTTTGAATTCGTGATGACATCTAATTTAACAATTAACTGGAATATTATCTCCTGTGTATTAGTGATGACATCTAATTTAACAATTAACTGGAATATTATCCCCTTTGAAATCGTGATGACAAATAATTTAACAATTAATTGGAATATTATCACCTGTGTATTAGTGATGACATCTAATTTAACAATTAACTGGAATATTATCACCTGTGTATTAGCGATGACATCTAATTTAACAATTAACTGGAATATTATCCCCTTTGTATTCGTGATGACATCTAATTTAACAATTAACTGGAATATTATCACCTGTGTATTAGTGATGACATCTAATTTAACAGTTAACTGGAATATTATCTCCTGTGTGTTAGTGATGACATCTAATTTAACAATTAACTGGAATATTATCAACTGTGTATTAGTGATGACATCTAATTTAACAATTAACCGGAATATTATCCCCTGTGTATTAGTGATGACATCCAGTTTAACAATTAACTGGAATATTATCTCCTGTATATTAGTGATGACATCTAATTTAACAATTAACTGGAATATTATCACCTTTGAATTCGTGATGACATCTAATTTAACAATTAACTGGAATATTATCACCTGTCTATTAGTGATGATATCTAATTTAACAATTAACTGGAATATTATCACCTTTGAATTCGTGATGACATCTAATTTAACAATTAACTGGAATATTATCCCTGTGTATTAGAGATGACATCTAATTTAACAATTAACTGGAATATTATCACCTTTGAATTCGTGATGACATTAAATTTAACAATTAACTGGAATATTATCACCTGTGTATTAGGGATGATATCTAATTTAACAATTAACTGGAATATTATCAACTTTGAATTCGTGATGACATCTAATTTAACAATTAACTGGAATATTATCACCTTTGAATTCGTGATGACATCTAATTTAACAATTAACTGGAATATTATCACCTGTGTATTAGTGATGATATCTAATTTAAAAATTAACTGGAATATTATCACCTTTGAATTAGTGATGACATCTAATTTAACAATTAACTGGAATATTATCACCTTTGAATTCGTGATGACATCTAATTTAACAATTAACTGGAATATTATCTCCTGTGTATTAGTGATGACATCTAATTTAACAATTAACTGGTTTATTATCACCTGTGTCTTAGTGATGACATCTAATTTAACAATTAACCGGAATATTATCCCCTGTGTATTAGTGATGACATCCAGTTTAACAATTAACTGGAATATTAGCACCTTTGAATTCGTGATGACATCTAATTTAACAATTAACTGGAATATTATCATCTGTGTATTAGTGATGATATCTAATTTAACAATTAACTGGAATATTATCACCTTTGAATTCGTGATGACATCTAATTTAACAAATAACTGGAATATTATCCATGTGTATTAGAGATGACATCTAATTTAACAATTAACTGGAATATTATCACCTTTGAATTCGTGATGACATTAAATTTAACAATTAACTGGAATATTATCACCTGTGTATTAGGGATGATATCGAATTTAACAATTAACTGGAATATTATCAACTTTGAATTCGTGATGACATCTAATTTAACAATTAACTGGAATATTATCACCTGTGTATTAGTGATGATATCTAATTTAACAATTAACTGGAATATTATCACCTTTGAATTAGTGATGACATCTAATTTAACAATTAACTGGAATATAATCACCTTTGAATTCGTGATGACATCTAATTTAACAATTAACTGGAATATTATCTCCTGTGTATTAGTGATGACATCTAATTTAAAAATTAACTGGAATATTATCACCTGTGAATTAGTGATGACATCTAATTCAACAATTAACTGGAATATTATCCCCTTTGAATTCGTGATGACATCTAATTGAACAATTAACTGGAATATTAGCACCTGTGTATTAGTGATGACATCTAATTTAACAATTAACTGGAATATTATCAACTGTGTATTAGTGATGACATGTAATTAAAAAATTAACCGGAATATTTTCACCTGTGTATTAGTGATGACATCTAATTTAGTAATTAACTGGAATATTACCACCTGTGTATTAGTGATGACATCTAATTTAACAATTAACTGGAATATTATCACCTGTGTATTAGTGATGACATCCAGTTTAACAATTAACTGGAATATTATCACCTGTGAATTAGTGATGACATCTAATTCAACAATTAACTGGAATATTATCCCCTTTGAATTCGTGATGACATCTAATTGAACAATTAACTGGAATATTAGCACCTGTGTATTAGTGATGACATCTAATTTAACAATTAACTGGAATATTATCAACTGTGTATTAGTGATGACATGTAATTAAAAAATTAACCGGAATTTTTTCACCTGTGTATTAGTGATGACATCTAATTTAGTAATTAACTGGAATATTACCACCTGTGTATTAGTGATGACATCTAATTTAACAATTAACTGGAATATTATCACCTGTGTATTAGTGATGACATCCAGTTTAATAATTAACTGGAATATTATCCCCTGTGTATTAGTGATGACATCTAATTTAACAATTAACTGGAATATTACCACCTTTGAATTCGTGATGACATCTAATTTAACAATTGACTGGAATATTATCACCTGTGTATTAGTGATGATATCTAATTTAACAATTAACTGGAATATTATCACCTTTGAATTCGTGATGACATCGAATTTAACAATTAACTGGAATATTATCCCTGTGTATTAGTGATGACATCTAATTTAACAATTAACTGGAATATTATCACCTTTGAATTCGTGATGACATCAAATTTAACAATTAACTGGAATATTATCACCTGTGTATTAGAGATGATATCTAATTTAACAATTGACTGGAATATTATCACCTTTGAATTCGTGATGACATCTAATTTAACAATTAACTGGAATATTATCACCTTTGAATTCGTGATGACATCTAATTTAACAATTAACTGGAATATTATCACCTGTGTATTAGTGATGATATCTAATTTAAAAATTAACTGGAATATTATCACCTTTGAATTAGTGATGACATCTAATTTAACAATTAACTGGAATATTATCTCCTGTGTATTAGTGATGACATCTAATTTAACAATTAACTGGAATATTATCACCTGTGAATTAGTGATGACATCTAATTCAACAATTAACTGGAATATTATCCCCTTTGAATTCGTGATGACATCTAATTGAACAATTAACTGGAATATTAGCACCTGTGTATTAGTGATGACATCTAATTTAACAATTAACTGGAATATTATCACCTGTGTATTAGTGATGACATCTAATTTAACAATTAACTGGAATATTATCACCTGTGTGTTAGTGATGACATCTAATTTATCAATTAACTGCAATATTATCCCCTGTGTATTAGTGATGACATCTAACTTAACAATTAAGCGGAATATTTTCCCCTTTGTATTCGTGATGACATCTAATTTAACAATTAACTAGAATATTATCCCTTGTGTATTAGTGATGACATCTAATTTAACAATTAACCGGAATATTATCCCCTTTGTATTCGTGATGACATCTAATTTAACAATTAACTGGAGTATTATCACATGTGTATTCGTGATGACATCTAATTTAACAAATAACTGGAATATTATCCCATGTGTATTAGTGATGACATCTAATTTAACAATTAACCGGAATATTATCCCCTTTGTATTCGTGATGACATCTAATTTAACAATTAACTGGAATATTATCACCTGTGTATTAGTGATGACATCTAATTCAACAATTAACTGGAATATTATCACCTTTTTATTAGTGATGACATCTAATTTAACAATTTACTGGAATATTATCCCCTGTGTATTTGTGATGACATCTAATTTAACAATTAACTGGGATATTATCCCCTGTGTATTAGTGATGACATCTAATTTAACAAATAACTGGAATATTATCCCCTGTGTATTAGTGATGACATCTAATTTAACAATTAACTGGATTATTATCTCCAGTGTATTAGTGATGACATCTAATTTAACAATTAACCGGAATATTATCCCTTTTGTATTCGTGATGACATCTAATTTAACAATTAATTGGAATATTATCACCTGTGTATTCGTGATGACATCTAATTTAACAATTAACCGGAATATTATCCCCTTTGTATTCATGATGACATCTAATTTAACAATTAACTGGAATATTATCACCTGTGTATTAGTGATGACATCTAATTTAACAATTAACTGGAATATTATCCCCTTTGTATTCGTGATGACATCTAATTTAACAATTAACTGGAATATTATCACCTGTGTATTAGTGATGATATCTAATTTAACAATTAACTGAATATTATCACCTTTGTGTTCGTGATGACATATAATTTAACAATTAACTGGAATATTATCCCCTGTGTATTAGTGATGACATCTAATTTAACAATTAACTGGAATATTATCCCCTGTGTATTAGTGATGACATCTAATTTAACAAATAACTGGAATATTATCCCCTTTGAATTCGTGATGACATCTAATTTAACAATTAACTGGAATATTATCACCTGTGTATTAGTGATGACATATAATTTAACAATTAACCAGAATATTATCCCCTGTGTATTAGTGATGACATCTAATTTAACAATTAACTTGAATAATTTCCCCTTTGAATTCGTGATGACATCTAATTTAACAATTAACTGGAATATTATCCCCTGTGCATTAGTGATGACATCTAATTTAACAATTAACTGGAATATTATCACCAGTGAATTAGTGATGAGATCTAATTCAACAATTAACTGGAATATTATCCCCTTTGAATTCGTGATGACATCTAATTGAACAATTAACTGGAATATTAGCACCTGTGTATTAGTGATGACATCTAATTTAACAATTAACTGGAATATTATCAACTGTGTATTAGTGATGACATGTAATTTAACAATTAACCGGAATATTTTCACCTGTGTATTAGTGATGACATCTAATTTAATAATTAACTGGAATATTATCACCTGTGTATTAGTGATGACATCTAATTTAACAATTAACTGGAATATTATCAACTGTGTATTAGTGATGACATCTAATTTAACAATTAACCGGAATATTATCCCCTTTGTATTCGTGATGACATCTAATTTAACAATTAACTGGAATATTATCACCTGTGTATTAGTGATGACATCTAATTTAACAATTAACTGAAATATTATCACCTGTTTATTAGTGATGACATCTAATTTAACAATTAACTGGAATATTATCCCCTGTGTATTTGTGATGAAATCTAATTTAACAATTAACTGGAATATTATCCCCTGTGTATTAGTGATGACATCTAATTTAACAAATAACTGGAATATTATCCCCTGTGTATTAGTGATGACATCTAATTTAACAATTAACTGGATTATTATCTCCTGCGTATTAGTGATGACATCTAATTTAACAATTAACCAGAATATTATCCCCTTTGTATTCGTGACGACATCTAATTTAACAATTAACCGGAATATTATCCCCTTTGTATTCGTGATGACATCTAATTTAACAATTAATTGGAATATTATCACCTGTGTATTCGTGATGACATCTAATTTAACAATTAACCGGAATATTATCCCCTTTGTATTCGTGATGGCATCTAATTTAACAATTAACTGGAATATTATCACCTGTGTATTAGTGATGACATCTAATTTAACAATTAACTGGAATATTATCCCCTTTGTATTCGTGATGACATCTAATTTCACAATTAACTGGAATATTATCACCTGTGTATTAGTGATGATATCTAATTTAACAATTAACTGGAATATTATCCCCTTTGTATTCGTGATGACATCTAATTTAACAATTAACTGGAATATTATCCCCTTTGTATTCGTGATGACATCTAATTTAACAATTAACTAGAATATTATCCCCTTTGAATTCGTGATGACATCTAATTGAACAACTAACTGGAATATTATCACCTGTGTATTAGTGATGACATCTAATTGAACAATTAACTGGAATATTATCACCTGTGTATTAGTGATGACATCTAATTTAACGATTAACTGTAATATTATCACCTGTGTATTAGTGATGACATCTAATTTAACGATTAACTGTAATATTATCACCTGTGTATTAGTGATGACATCTAATTTAACGATTAACTGTAATATTATCACCTGTGTATTAGTGATGACATCTAATCTAACAATTAACTGGAATATTATCCCCTTTGAATTCGTGATGACATCTAATGTAACAATTAACTGGAATATTATCCCCTGTGTAATAGTGATGACATCTAATCTAACAATTAACCGGAATATTATCCCCTTTGTATTCGTGATGACATCTAATTTAACAATTAACTGGAATATTATCACCTGTGTATTAGTGATGACATCTAATTTAACAATTAACTGGAATATTATCCCCTTTGAATTCGTGATGACATCTAATTGAACAATTAACTGGAATATTATCACCTGTGTATTACTGATGACATCTAATTTAACAATTAACTGGAATATTATCACCTGTGTGTTTGTGATGACATCTAATTTAACAATTAACTGGAATATTATCCCCTTTGTATTCGTGATGACATCTAATTTAACAATTAACTGGAATATTATCCCCTGTGTATTAGTGATGACATCTAATTTAACAATTAACTGGAATATTATCCCCTGTGTATTAGTGATGACATCTAATTTAACAATTAACCAGAATATTATCCCCTTTGAATTCGTGATGACATCTAATTTAACAATTAACTGGAATATTATCACCTGTGTATTAGTGATGACATCTAATTTAACAATTAACTGGAATATTATCACCTGTGTATTAGTGCTGACATCTAATTTAACAATTAACTGGAATATTATCACCTGTGTCTTAGTGATGACATCTAATTTAACGATTAACTGTAATATTATCACCTGTGTATTAGTGATGACATCTAATTTAACGATTAACTGTAATATTATGACCTGTGTATTAGTGATGACATCTAATTTAACGATTAACTGTAATATTATCACCTGTGTATTAGTGATGATATCTAATTTAACAATTAACCGGAATATTATCCCCTTTGAATTCGTGATGACATCTAATTTAACAATTAACCGGAATATTATCCCCTGTGTAATAGTGATGCCATCTAATCTAACAATTAACCGGAATATTATCCCCTTTGTATTCGTGATGACATCTAATTTAACAATTAACTGGAATATTATCACCTGTGTATTAGTGATGACATCTAATTTAACAATTAACTGGAATATTATCCCCTGTGTATAAGTGATGACATCTAATTTTACAATTAACTGGAATATTATCACCTGTGTATTAGTGATGACATCTAATTTAACAATTAACTGGAATATTATCCCCTTTGAATTCGTGATGACATCTAATTGAACAATTAACTGGAATATTATCACCTGTGTATTAGTGATGACTTCTAATTTAACAATTAACTGGAATATTATCCCCTTTGAATTCGTGATGACATCTAATTGAACAATTAACTGGAATATTATCACCTGTGTATTAGTGATGACATCTAATTTAACAATTAACTGGAATATTATCACCTGTGTATAAGTGATGACATCTAATCTAACAATTAACCGGTATATTATCCGCTTTGTATTCGTGATGACATCTAATTTAACAATTAACTGGAATATTATCCCCTGTGTATTAGTGATGACATCTAATTTAACAATTAACTAGAATATTATCCCCTTTGAATTCGTGATGACATCTAATTGAACAACTAACTGGAATATTATCACTTGTGTATTAGTGATGACATCTAATTTAACAATTAACTGGAATATTATCACCTGTGTATTAGTGATGACATCTAATTTAACGATTAACTGTAATATTATCACCTGTGTATTGGTGATGACATCTAATTTAACGATTAACTGTAATATTATCACCTGTGTATTAGTGATGACATCTAATCTAACAATTAACTGGAATATTATCCCCTTTGAATTAGTGATGACATCTAATGTAACAATTAACTGGAATATTATCCCCTGTGTAATAGTGATGACATCTAATCTAACAATTAACCGGAATATTATCCCCTTTGTATTCGTGATGACATCTAATTTAACAATTAACTGGAATATTATCACCTGTGTATTAGTGATGACATCCTATTTAACAATTAACTGGAATATTATCCCCTTTGAATTCGTGATGACATCTAATTGAACAATTAACTGGAATATTATCACCTGTGTATTACTGATGACATCTAATTTAACAATTAACTGGAATATTATCACCTGTGTATTAGTGATGACATCTAATTTAACAATTAACTGGAATATTATCCCCTTTGTATTCGTGATGACATCTAATTTAACAATTAACTGGAATATTATCCCCTGTGTATTAGTGATGACATCTAATTTAACAATTAACTGGAATATTATCCCCTGTGTATTAGTGATTACATCTAATTTAACAATTAACTAGAATATTATCCCCTTTGAATTCGTGATGACATCTAATTTAACAATTAACTGGAATATTATCACCTGTGTATTAGTGATGACATCTAATTTAACAATTAACTGGAATATTATCACCTGTGTATTAGTGCTGACATCTAATTTAACAATTAACTGGAATATTATCCCCTGTGTATTAGTGATGACATCTAATTTAACGATTAACTGTAATATTATCACCTGTGTGTTAGTGATGACATCTAATTTAACGATTAACTGTAATATTATGACCTGTGTATTAGTGATGACATCTAATTTAACGATTAACTGTAATATTATCACCTGTGTATTAGTGATGATATCTAATTTAACAATTAACCGGAATATTATCCCCTTTGAATTCGTGATGACATCTAATTTAACAATTAACTGGAATATTATCCCCTGTGTAATAGTGATGACATCTAATCTAACAATTAACCGGAATATTATCCCTTTTGTATTCGTGATGACATCTAATTTAACAATTAACTGGAATATTATCACCTGTGTATTAGTGATGACATCTAATTTAACAATTAACTGGAATATTATCCCCTGTGTATAAGTGATGACATCTAATTTTACAATTAACTGGAATATTATCACCTGTGTATTAGTGATGACATCTAATTTAACAATTAACTGGAATATTATCCCCTTTGAATTCGTGATGACATCTAATTGAACAATTAACTGGAATATTATCACCTGTGTATTAGTGATGACATCTAATTTAACAATTAACTGGAATATTATCCCCTTTGAATTCGTGATGACATCTAATTGAACAATTAACTGGAATATTATCACCTGTGTATTAGTGATGACATCTAATTTAACAATTAACTGGAATATTATCACCTGTGTATTAGTGATGACATCTAATCTAACAATTAACCGGTATATTATCCACTTTGTATTCGTGATGACATCTAATTTAACAATTAACTGGAATATTATCACCTGTGTATTAGTGATGACATCTAATTTAACAATTAACTGGAATATTATCACCTGTGTATTAGTGATGACATCTAATTTAACGATTAACTGTAATATTATCACCTGTGTATTAGTGATGACATCTAATTTAACAATTAACTGTAATATTATCCCCTGTGTATTAGTGATGATATCTAATTTAACAATTAACCGGAATATTATCCCCTTTGTATTCGTGATGACATCTAATTTAACAATTAACTGGAATATTATCACCTGTGTATTAGTGATGACATCTAATTTAACAATTAACTGGAATATTATCTCCTGTGTATTAGTGATGACATCTAATTTAACAATTAACTGGAATATTATCCCCTGTGTATTAGTGATGACATCTAATTTAACAATTAACCAGAATATTATCCCCTTTGAATTCGTGATGACATCTAATATAACAATTAACTGGAATATTATCACCTGTGTATTAGTGATGACATCTAATTTAACAATTAACTGGAATATTATCACCTGTGTATTAGTGATGACATCTAATTTAACAATTAACTGGAATATTATCACCTGTGTATTAGTGATGACATCTAATTTAACGATTAACTGTAATATTATCACCTGTGTATTAGTGATGACATCTAATTTAACGATTAACTGTAATATTATGACCTGTGTATTAGTGATGACATCTAATTTAACGATTAACTGTAATATTATCACCTGTCTATTAGTGATGATATCTAATTTAACAATTAACCGGAATATTATCCCCTTTGAATTCGTGATGACATCTAATTTAACAATTAACTGGAATATTATCCCCTGTGTATTATAGATGACATCTAATCTAACAATTAACCGGAATATTATCCCCTTTGTATTCGTGATGACATCTAATTTAACAATTAACTGGAATATTATCACCTGTGTATTAGTGATGACATCTAATTTAACAATTAACTGGAATATTATCACCTGTGTATTAGTGATGACATCTAATTTAACAATTAACTGGAATATTATCACCTGTGTATTAGTGATGACATCTAATTTAACGATTAACTGTAATATTATCACCTGTGCATTAGTGATGTCATCTAATTTCACGATTAACTGTAATATTATGACCTGTGTATTAGTGATGACATCTAATTTAACGATTAACTGTAATATTATCACCTCTGTATTAGTGATGATATCTAATTTAACAATTAACCGGAATATTATCCCCTTTGAATTCGTGCTGACATCTAATTTAACAATTAACTGGAATATTATCCCCTGTGTAATAGTGATGACATCTAATCTAACAATTAACTGGAATATTATCCCCATTGTGTTCGTGATGACATCTAATTTAACAATTAACTGGAATATTATCCCCTGTGTATAAGTGATGACATCTAATTTTACAATTAACTGGAATATTATCACCTGTGTATTAGTGATGACATCTAATTTAACAATTAACTGGAATATTATCCCCTTTGAATTCGTGATGACATCTAATTGAACAATTAACTGGAATATTATCACCTGTGTATTAGTGATGACATCTAATTTAACAATTAACTGGAATATTATCCCCTTTGAATTCGTGATGACATCTAATTGAACAATTAACTGGAATATTATCACCTGTGTATTAGTGATGACATCTAATTTAACAATTAACTGGAATATTATCACCTGTGTATAAGTGATGACTTCTAATCTAACAATTAACCGGTATATTATCCGCTTTGTATTCGTGATGACATCTAATTTAACAATTAACTGGAATATTATCACCTGTGTATTAGTGATGACATCTAATTTAACGATTAACTGTAATATTATCACCTGTGTATTAGTGATGACATCTAATTTAACAATTAACTGTAATATTATCCCCTGTGTATTAGTGATGATATCTAATTTAACAATTAACCGGAATATTATCCCCTTTGTATTCGTGATGACATCTAATTTAACAATTAACTGGAATATTATCACCTGTGTATTAGTGATGACATCTAATTTAACAATTAACTGGAATATTATCTCCTGTGTATTAGTGATGACATCTAATTTAACAATTAACTGGAATATTATCCCCTGTGTATTAGTGATGACATCTAATTTAACAATTAACTAGAATATTATCCCCTTTGAATTCGTGATGACATCTAATTTAACAATTAACTGGAATATTATCACCTGTGTATTAGTGATGACATCTAATTTAACAATTAACTGGAATATTATCACCTGTGTATTAGTGATGACATCTAATTTAACAATTAACTGGAATATTATCACCTGTGTATTAGTGATGACATCTAATTTAACGATTAACTGTAATATTATCACCTGTGTATTAGTGATGACATCTAATTTAACGATTAACTGTAATATTATGACCTGTGTATTAGTGATGACATCTAATTTAACGATTAACTGTAATATTATCACCTGTCTATTAGTGATGATATCTAATTTAACAATTAACCGGAATATTATCCCCTTTGAATTCGTGATGACATCTAATTTAACAATTAACTGGAATATTATCCCCTGTGTAATAGTGATGACATCTAATCTAACAATTAACCGGAATATTATCCCCTATGTATTCGTGATGACATCTAATTTAACAGTTAACTGGAATATTATCACCTGTGTATTAGTGATGACATCTAATTTAACAATTAACTGGAATATTATCCCCTGTGTATAAGTGATGACATCTAATTTAACAATTAACTGGAATATTATCACCTGTGTATTAGTGATTACATCGAATTTAACAATTAACTGGAATATTATCCCCTTTGAATTCGTGATGACATCTAATTGAACAATTAACTGGAATATTACCACCTGTGTATTAGTGATGACATCTAATTTAACAATTAACTGGAATATTATCCCCTTTGAATTCGTGATGACATCTAATTGAACAATTAACTGGAATATTATCACCTGTGTATTAGTGATGACATCTAATTTGACAATTAACTGGAATATTATCATCTGTGTATAAGTGATGACATCTAATCTAACGATTAACCGGTATATTATCCGCTTTGTATTCGTGATGACATCTAATTTAACAATTAACTGGAATATTATCACCTGTGTATTAGTGATGACATCTAATTTAACAATTAACTGGAATATTATCACCTGTGTATTAGTGATGACATCTAATTTAACGATTAACTGTAATATTATCACCTGTGTATTAGTGATGACATCTAATTTAACAATTAACTGTAATATTATCCCCTGTGTATTAGTGATGATATCTAATTTAACAAATAACCGGAATATTATCCCCTTTGTATTCGTGATGACATTTAATTTAACAATTAACTGGAATATTATCACCTGTGTATTAGTGATGACATCTAATTTAACAATTAACTGGAATATTATCTCCTGTGTCTTAGTGATGACATCTAATTGAACAATTAACTGGAATATTGTCACCTGTGTATTAGTGATGACATCTAATTTAACAATTAACTGGAATATTATCCCCTGTGTATTAGTGATGACATCTAATTTAACAATTAACTGGAATATTATCCCCTGTGTATTAGTGATGACATCTAATTTAACAATTAATTGGAATATTATCACCTGTGTATTAGTGATGACATCTAATTTAACAAATAACCGGAATATTATCCCGTTTGTATTCGTGATGACATCTAATTTAACAATTAGCTGGAATATTATCCCCTGTGTATTAGTGATGACATCTAACTTAACAATTAACAGGAATATTATCCCCTGTGTATTAGTGATGACATCTAATTTAACGATTAACTGTAATATTATCACCTGTGTATTAGTGATGACATCTAATTTAACGATTAACTGTAATATTATCACCTGTGTATTAGTGATGATATCTAATTTAACAATTAACCGGAATATTATCCCCTTTGAATTCGTGATGACATCTAATCTAACAATTAACTGGAATATTATCCCCTGTGTAATAGTGATGACATCTAATCTAACAATTAACCGGAATATTATCCCCTTTGTATTCGTGATGACATCTAATTTAACAATTAACTGGAATATTATCCCCTGTGCATTAGTGATGACATCTAATTCAACAATTAACTGGAATATTATCACCTGTGTATTAGTGATGACATCTAATTTAACAATTAACTGGAATATTATCACCTGTGTATTAGTGATGACATCTAATTTAACAATTAACTGGAATATTATCACCTGTGTATTAGTGATGACATCTAATTTAACGATTAACTGTAATATTATCACCTGTGTATTAGTGATGACATCTAATTTAACGATTAACTGTAATATTATGACCTGTGTATTAGTGATGACATCTAATTTAACGATTAACTGTAATATTATCACCTGTGTATTAGTGATGACATCTAATTTAACAATTAACTGGAATATTATCCCCTGTGTATTAGTGATGACATCTAATTTAACAATTAACTGGAATATTATCCCCTGTGTATTAGTGATGACATCTAATTTAACAATTATCTGGAATATTATCACCTGTGTATTAGTGATGACATCTAATTTAACAAATAACCGGAATATTATCCCCGTTGTATTCGTGATGACATCTAATTTAACAATTAACTGGAATATTATCCCCTGTGTATTAGTGATGACATCTAATTTAACAATCAACTGGAATATTATCCCCTGTGTATTAGTGATGACATCTAATTTAACAATTAACTAGAATATTATCCCCTTTGAATTCGTGATGACATCTAATTTAACAATTAACTGGAATATTATCACCTGTGTATTAGTGATGACATCTAATTTAACAATTAACTGGAATATTATCACCTGTGTATTAGTGATGACATCTAATTTAACGATTAACTGTAATATTATCATCTGTGTATTGGTGATGACATCTAATTTAACAATTAACTGGAATATTATCACCTGTGTATGAGTGATGACATCTAATTTAACAATTAACTGGAATATTATCACATGTGTATTAGTGATGACATCTAATTTAACGATTAACTGTAATATTATCACCTGTGTATTAGTGATGACATCTAATTTAACAATTAACTGTAATATTATCCCCTGTGTATTAGTGATGACATCTAATTTAACGATTAAATGTAATATTATCACCTGTGTATTAGTGATGATATCTAACTTAACAATTAACTGGAATATTATCCCCTTTGAATTCGTGATGACATCTAATTTAACAATTAACTGGAATATTATCCCCTGTGTATTAGTGATGACATCTAATTTAACAATTAACTGTAATATTATCCCCTGTGTATTAGTGATGATATCTATTTTAACAATTAACCGGAATATTATCCCCTTTGAATTCGTGATGACATCTAATGTAACAATTAACTGGAATATTATCCCCTGTGTATTAGTGATGACATCTAATTTAACAATTAACCGGAAAATTATCCCCTTTAAATTCGTGATGACATCTAATTTAACAATTAACTGGAATATTATCACCTGTGTATTAGTGATGACATCTAATTTAACAATTAACTGGAATATTATCCCCTGTGTATTAGTGATGACATCTAATTTAACAATTAACTGGAATATTATCCCCTGTGTATTAGTGATGACATCTAATTTAACAATTAACCGGAATATTATCCCCTGTGTATTAGTGATGACATCTAATTTAATAATTAACTGAAATATTATCACCTGTGAATTAGTGATGACATCTAATTCAACAATTAACAGGAATATTATCACCTGTGTATTAGTGATGACATCTAATTTAACAATTAGCTGGAATATTATCACCTGTGTATTAGTGATGACATCTAATTTAACAATTAACTGCAATATTATCCCCTGTGTATTGGTGATGACATCTAATTCAACAATTAACTGTAATATCATCCCTTTTGAATTCGTGATGACATCTAATTGAACAATTAACTGGAATATTATCACCTGTGTATTAGTGATGACATCTAATTTAACAATTAACTGGAATATTATCAACTGTGTATTAGTGATGACATGCAATTTAACAATTAACCGGAATATTATCACCTGTGTATTAGTGATGACATGTAATTTAACAATTATCTGGAATATTATCAACCGTGTATTAGTGATGACATCTAATTTAACAACTAACTGCAAAATTATCCCCTGTGTATTAGTGATGACATCTAATTTTACAATTAAGCGGAATATTATTCCCTTTGTATTCGTGATGACATCTAATTTAACAATTAACTGGAATATTGTCACCTGTGTATTAGTGATGACATCTAATTTAACAATTAAGTGGAATATTATCCCCTGTGCATTAGTGATGACATCTAATTTAACAATTAACTGGAATATTATCACCTGTGTATTAGTGATGACATCTAATTTAACAAATAACCGGAATATTATCCCCTGTGTATTAGTGATGATATCTATTTTAACAATTAACCGGAATATTATCCCCTTTGAATTCGTGATGACATCTAATGTAACAATTAACTGGAATATTATCCCCTGTGTATTAGTGATGACATCTAATTTAACAATTAACCGGAAAATTATCCCCTTTAAGTTCGTGATGACATCTAATTTAACAATTAACTGGAATATTATCACCTGTGTATTAGTGATGACATCTAATTTAACAATTAACTGGAATATTATCCCCTGTGTATTAGTGATGACATCTAATTTAACAATTAACTGGAATATTATCCCCTGTGTATTAGTGATGACATCTAATTTAACAATTAACCGGAATATTATCACCTGTGAATTAGTGATGACATCTAATTCAACAATTAACTGGAATATTATCACCTGTGTATTAGTGATGACATCTAATTTAACAATTAACTGGAATATTATCACCTGTGTATTAGTGCTGACATCTAATTTAACAATTAACTGCAATATTATCCCCTGTGTATTGGTGATGACATCTAATTCAACAATTAACTGGAATATCATCCCTTTTGAATTCGTGATGACATCTAATTGAACAATTAACTGGAATATTATCACCTGTGTATTAGTGATGACATCTAATTTAACAATTAACTGGAATATTATCAACTGTGTATTAGTGATGACATGCAATTTAACAATTAACCGGAATATTATCACCTGTGTATTAGTGATGACATCTAATTTAATAATTAACTGGAATATTATCACCTGTGTATTAGTGATGACATGTAATTTAACAATTATCTGGAATATTATCAACCGTGTATTAGTGATGACATCTAATTTAACAATTAACTGCATACTTATCCCCTGTGTATTAGTGATGACATCTAATTTTACAATTAAGCGGAATATTATCCCCTTTGTATTCGTGATGACATCTAATTTAACAATTATCGGAATATTATCCCCTTTGTATTCGTGATGACATCTAATTTAACAATTAACTGGAATATTGTCACCTGTGTATTAGTGATGACATCTAATTTAACAAATAAGTGGAATATTATCCCCTGTGTATTAGTGATGACATCTAATTTAACGATTAACTGTAATATTATCACCTGTGTATTAGTGATGACATCTAATTTAACAATTAACTGGAATACTATCCCCTGTGCATTAGTGATGACATCTAATTTAACAATTAACTGGAATATTATCCCCTGTGTATTAATGATGACATCTAATTTAACAATTAACCGGAATATTATCCCCTGTGTATTAGTGATGACATCTAATTTAACAATTAACTGGAAGATTAACACCTGTGTATTAGTGATGACATCTAATTTAACAATTAACTGCAATATTATCCCCTGTGTATTAGTGATGACATCTAATTCAACAATTTACTGGAATATTATCCCCTTTGAATTCGTGATGAAATCTAATTGAACAATTAACTGGAATATTATCACCTGTGTATTAGTGATGACATCTAATTTAACAATTAACTGGAATATTATCAACTGTGTATTAGTGATGACATGCAATTTAACAATTAACCGGAATATGATCACCTGTGTATTAGTGATGACATCAAATTTAACAATTAACTGGAATATTATCAACTGTGTATTAGTGATGACATGCAATTTAACAATTAACCGGAATATTATCACCTGTGTATTAGTGATGGCATCTAATTTAATAATTAACTGGAATATTATCACCTGTGTATTAGTGATGACATGTAATTTAACAATTATCTGGAATTTTATCAACTGTGTATTAGGGATGACATCTAATTTAACAATTAACTGCAATATTATCCCCTGTCTATTAGTGATGACATCTAATTTTACAATTAAGCGGAATATTATCCCCTTTGTATTCGTGATGACATCTAATTTAACAATTAACCGGAATATTATCCCCTTTGTATTCGTGATGACATCTAATTTAACAATTAACTGGAATATTGTCACCTGTGTATTAGTGATGACATCTAATTTAACAATTAACTGGAATATTATCCCCTGTGTATTAGTGATGACATCTAATTTAACAATTAACTGCAATATTATCCCCTGTGTATTAGGGATGACATCTAATTTTACAATTAACTGTAATATTATCCCCTTTGTATTCGTGATGACATCTAATTTAACAATTAACTGGAATATTATCACCTGTGTATTAGTGATGACATCTAATTTAACAATTAACTGCAATATTATCCCCTGTGTATTAGTGATGACATCTAATTTTACAATTAACTGGAATATTATCACCTGTGTATTAGTGATGACATCTAATTTAACAATTAACTGGAATATTATCACCTGTGTATAAGTGATGACATCTAATTTAACAATTAACTGGAATATTATCCCCTGTGTAACAGTGATGACATCTAATCTAACAATTAACCGGAATATTATCCGCTTTGTCTTCGTGATGACATCTAATTTAACAATTAACTGGAATATTATCACCTGTGTATTGGTGACGACATCTAATTTAACGATTAACTGTAATATTATCACCTGTGTATTAGTGATGACATCTAATTTAACAATTAACTGTAATATTATCCCCTGTGTATTAGTGATGATATCTAATTTAACATTTAACCGGAATATTATCCCCTTTGAATTCGTGATGACATCTAATTTAACAATTAACTGGAATATTATCCCCTGTGTAATAGTGATGACATCTAATCTAACAATTAACCGGAATATTATCCCCTTTGTATTCGTGATGACATCTAATTTAACAATTAACTGGAATATTATCACCTGTGTATTAGTGATGACATCTAATTTAACAATTAACTGGAATATTATCACCTGTGTATTAGTGATGACATCTAATTTAACAATTAACTGGAATATTATACCCTGTGTATTAGTGATGACATCTAATTTAACAATTAACTGGAATATTATCACCTGTGTATTAGTGATGACATGCAATTTAACAATTAACTGGAATATTAACACCCGTGTATTAGTGATGACATCTAATTTAATAATTAACTGGAATATTATCACCTGTGTATTAGTGATGACATGAAATTTAACAATTATCTGGAATATTATCAACTGTGTATTAGTGATGACATCTAATTCAACAATTAACTGGAATATTATCCCCTTTGCATTCGTGATGACATCTAATTTAACAATTAACTGGAATATTATCCCCTTTGTATTCGTGATGACGTCTAATTTAACAATTAACTGGTATATTATCACCTGTGTATTAGTGATGACATCTAATTTAACAATTAACTGTAATATTATCTCCTGTGTATTACTGATGATATCTAATTTAACAATTAACTATAAAATTATCACCTGTGTATTAGTGATGACATCTAATTTAACGATTAACTGTAATATTATCACCTGTGTATTAGTGATGACATCTAATTTAACAATTAACTGGAATATTATCACCTGTGTATTAGTGATGACATCT
Source organism: Heterodontus francisci (assembly GCF_036365525.1). NCBI lineage: Eukaryota > Metazoa > Chordata > Chondrichthyes > Heterodontiformes > Heterodontidae > Heterodontus > Heterodontus francisci. The sequence continues at coordinate 1,591,251 of NW_027140672.1, forward strand.
AATTTAACAATTAACTGGAATATTATACCCTGTGTATTAGTGATGACATCTAATTTAACAATTAACTGGAATATTATCCCCTCTGTATTTGTGATGACATCTGATTTAACAATTAACTGGAATATTATCCCCTTTGTATTCGTGATGACATCTAATTTAACGATTAACTGTAATATCATCACCTGTGTATTAATGATGACATCTAATTTAACAATTAACTGGAATATTATCCCCTTTGAATTCGTGATGACATCTAATTTAACAATTAACTGGAATATTATCACCTGTTTACTGGTGATGACATCTAATTAAACAATTAACTGGAATATTATCCCTTTGCATTCGTGATGACATCTAATTTAACAATTAACTGGAATATTATCCCCTTTGTATTCGTGATGACACCTAATTTAACAATTAACTGGAATATTATCACCTGTGTATTAGTGATGACATCTAATTTAACAATTAACTGTAATATTATCTCCTGTGTATTACTGATGATATCTAATTTAACAATTAACTATAAAATTATCACCTGTGTATTAGTGATGACATCTAATTTAACGATTAACTGTAATATTATCACCTGTGTATTAGTGATGACATCTAATTTAACAATTAACTGGAATATTATCACCTGTGTATTAGTGATGACATCTAATTTAACAATTAACTGGAATATTATACCCTGTGTATTAGTGATGACATCTAATTTAACAATTAACTGGAATATTATCCCCTCTGTATTTGTGATGACATCTGATTTAACAATTAACTGGAATATTATCCCCTTTGTATTCGTGATGACATCTAATTTAACGATTAACTGTAATATCATCACCTGTGTATTAATGATGACATCTAATTTAACAATTAACTGGAATATTATCCCCTTTGAATTCGTGATGACATCTAATTTAACAATTAACTGGAATATTATCACCTGTTTACTGGTGATGACATCTAATTAAACAATTAACTGGAATATTATCCCTCTGTATTTGAGATGACATCTGATTTAACAATTAACTGGAATATTATCCCCTTTGTATTCTTGATGACATCTAATTTAACAATTAACTGGAATATTAACACCTGTGTATTAGTGATGACATCTAATTTAACAATTAACTGGAATATTATCACCTGTGTATTAGTGATGACATCAAATTTAACAATTAACTGGAATATTATCACCTGTGTATTAGTGATGACATCAAATTTAACAATTAACTGGAATATTATCCCCTTTGTATTCGTGATGACATCTAATTTAACAATTAACTGGAATATTATCACCTGTGTATTAGTGATGACATCTAATTTAACAATTAACTGGAATATTATCCCCTGTGTATTAGTGATGACATCTAATTTAACAATTAACTGGAATATTATCCCCTGTGTATTAGTGATGACATCTAATTTAACAATTAACTGGAATTTATCTCCTGTGTATTAGTGATGACATCTAATTTAACAATTAACTGGAATATTATCCCCTTTGTATTCGTGATGACATCTAATTTAACAATTAACTGGAATATTATCCCCTGTGTATTAGTGATGACATCTAATTTAACAATTTAACTGGAATATTATCCCCTTTGTATTCGTGATGACATCTAATTTAACAATTAACTGGAATATTATCCCCTTTGTATTCGTGATGACATCTAATTTAACAATTAACTGGAATATTATCCCCTTTGTATTCGTGATGACATCTAATTTAACAATTAACGGGAATATTATCCCCTTTGTATTCGTGATGATATCTAATTTAACAATTAACTCGAATATTATCACCTGTGTATTAGTGATGATATCTAATTTAACAATTAACTGGAATATTATCACCTGTGTATTAGAGATGACATCTAATTTAACAATTAACTGGAATATTATCACCTGTGTATTAGTGATGACATCTAATTTAACAATTAACTGGAATATTATCCCCTTTGCATTCGTGATGACATCTAATTTAACAATTAACTGGAATATTATCCCCTTTGTATTCGTGATGACATCTAATTTAACAATTAACTGGAATATTATCACCTGTGTATTAGTGATGACATCTAATTTAACAACTAACTGGAATATTATCACCTGTGTATTAGTGATGACATCTAATTTAACAATTAACTATAATATTATCACCTGTGTATTAGTGATGACATCTAATTTAACGATTAACTGTAATATTATCACCTGTGTATTAGTGATGACATCTAATTTAACAATTAACTGGAATATTATCACCTGTGTATTAGTGATGACATCTAATTTAACAATTAACTGGAATATTATCCCCTCTGTATTTGTGATGACATCTGATTTAACAATTAACTGGAATATTATCCCCTTTGTATTCGTGATGGCATCTAATTTAACGATTAACTGTAATATTAACACCTGTGTATTAGTGATGACATCTAATTTAACAATTAACTGGAATATTATCCCCTTTGAATTCGTGATGACACCTAATTTAACAATTAACTGGAATATTATGACCTGTGTACTGGTGATGACATCTAATTTAGCAATTAACTGGAATATTATCCCCTCTGTATTTGTGATGACATCTGATTTAACAATTAACTGGAATATTATCCCCTTTGTATTCGTGATGACATCTAATTTAACAATTAACTGGAATATTATCACCTGTGTATTAGTGATGACATCAAATTTAACAATTAACTGGAATATTATCCCCTTTGTATTCGTGATGACATCTAATTTAACAATTAGCTGGAATATTATCACCTGTGTATTAGTGATGACATCTAATTTATCAATTAACTGGAATATTATCACCTGTGTATTAGTGATGACATCTATTTGAACAACTAACTGGAATATTATCCCCTGTGTATTAGTGATGACATCTCATTTAACAATTAACTACAATATTATCACCTGTGTATTAGTGATGACATCTAATTTAACAATTAACTGGAATATTATCACCTGTGTATTAGTGATGACATCTAATTTAACAACTAACTGGAATATTATCTCCTGTGTATTAGTGATGACATCTAATTTAACAATTAACTATAATATTATCACCTGTGTATTAGTGATGACATCTAATTTAACGATTAACTGTAATATTATCACCTGTGTATTAGTGATGACATCTAATTTAACAATTAACTGGAATATTATCACCTGTGTATTAGTGATGACATCTAATTTAACAATTAACTGGAATATTATCACCTGTGTATTAGTGATGACATCTAATTTAACAATTAACTGGAATATTATCCCCTCTGTATTTGTGATGAGATCTGATTTAACAATTAGCTGGAATATTATCCCCTTTGTTTTCGTGATGGCATCTAATTTAACGATTAACTGTAATATTAACACCTGTGTATTAGTGATGACATCTAATTTAACAATTAACTGGAATATTATCCCCTTTGAATTCGTGATGACACCTAATTTAACAATTAACTGGAATATTATCACCTGTGTACTGGTGATGACATCTAATTTAACAATTAACTGGAATATTATCCCCTCTGTATTTGTGATGACATCTGATTTAACAATTAACTGGAATATTATCCCCTTTGTATTCGTGATGACATCTAATTTAACAATTAACTGGAATATTATCACCTGTGTATTAGTGATGACATCAAATTTAACAATTAACTGGAATATTATCCCCTTTGTATTCGTGATGACATCTAATTTAACAATTAACTGGAATATTATCACCTGTGTATTAGTGATGACATCTAATTTATCAATTAACTGGAATATTATCACCTGTGTATTAGTGATGACATCTATTTGAACAATTAACTGGAATATTATCACCTGTGTATTAGTTCTTTTCTTTTGGGCCTCTTTATCTCGAGAGACAATGGATACGCGCCTGGAGGTGGTCAGTGGTTTGTGAAGCAGCGCCTGGAGTGGCTATAAAGGCCAATTCTGGAGTGACAGGCTCTTCCACAGGTGCTGCAGAGAAATTTGTTTGTTGGGGCTGTTGCACAGTTGGCTCTCCCCTTGCGCCTCTGTCTTTTTTCCTGCCAACTACTAAGTCTCTTCGACTCGCCACAATTCAGCCCTGTCTTTATGGCTGCCCGCCAGCTCTGTCGAATGCTGGCAACTGACTCCCACGACTTGTGATCAATGTCACACGATTTCATGTCGCGTTTGCAGACGTCTTTATAACGGAGACATGGACGGCCGGTGGGTCTGATACCAGTGGCGAGCTCGCTGTACAATGTGTCTTTGGGGATCCTGCCATCTTCCATGCGGCTCACATGGCCAAGCCATCTCAAGCGCCGCTGACTCAGTAGTGTGTATAAGCTGGGGGTGTTGGCCGCTTCAAGGACTTCTGTGTTGGAGATATAGTCCTGCCACCTGATGCCAAGTATTCTCCGAAAGCAGCGAAGATGGAATGAATTGAGACGTCGCTCTTGGCTGGCATACGTTGTCCAGGCCTCGCTGCCGTAGAGCAAGGTACTGAGGACACAGGCCTGATACACTCGGACTTTTGTGTTCCGTGTCAGTGCGCCATTTTCCCACACTCTCTTGGCCAGTCTGGACATAGCAGTGGAAGCCTTACCCATGCGCTTGTTGATTTCTGCATCTAGAGACAGGTTACTGGTGATAGTTGAGCCTAGGTAGGTGAACTCTTGAACCACTTCCAGAGCGTGGTCGCCAATATTGATGGATGGAGCATTTCTGACATCCTGCCCCATGATGTTCGTTTTCTTGAGGCTGATGGTTAGGCCAAATTCATTGCAGGCAGACGCAAACCTGTCGATGAGACTCTGCAGGCATTCTTCAGTGTGAGATGTTAAAGCAGCATCGTCAGCAAAGAGGAGTTCTCTGATGAGGACTTTCCGTACTTTGGACTTCGCTCTTAGACGGGCAAGGTTGAACAACCTGCCCCCTGATCTTGTGTGGAGGAAAATTCCTTCTTCAGAGGATTTGAACGCATGTGAAAGCAGCAGGGAGAAGAAAATCCCAAAAAGTGTGGGTGCGAGAACACAGCCCTGTTTCACACCACTCAGGGTAGGAAAGGGCTCTGATGAGGATCCACCATGTTGAATTGTGCCTTACATATTGTCATGGAATGAGGTGATGATACTTAGTAGCTTTGGTGGACATCCGACCTTTTCTAGTAGTCTGAAGAGACCACGTCTGCTGACGAGGTCAAAGGCTTTGGTGAGATCAATGAAAGCAATGTAGAGGGGCATCTGTTGTTCACGGCATTTCTCCTGTATCTGACGAAGGGAGAACAGCATGTCAATAGTCGATCTCTCTGCACGAAAGCCACACTGTGCCTCAGGGTAGACGCGAACAATTAACTGGAATATTATCACCTGTGTATTAGTGATGACATCTAATTTAACAATTAACTGGAATATTATCACCTGTGTATTACTGATGACATCAAATTTAACAATTAACTGGAATATTATCACCTGTGTAATAGTGATGACATCTAATTTAACAATTAACTGGAATATTATCCCCTGTGTATTAGTGATGACATCTAATTTAACAATTAACTGGAATATCATCCCCTTTGAATTCGTGATGACATCTAATTTAACAGATATGGGAAGCAAGGGATGAAATTGCAGAGCCGCTGGCAATGATCTTTTCATCTTCTCTGCTGACGGGGGTGGTACCAGGTGATTGGAGGGTGGCAAATGTTGTGCCCCTGTTCAAGAAAGGGAATAGGAACAACCCTGGGAATTACAGGCCAGTTAGTCTTACTTCGGTGGTAGGCAAGTTGATGGAAAAGGTGCTGAGGGATAGGATTTCTGAGCATCTGGAAAGACACTGCTTGATTCGGGACAGTCAGCACGGTTTTGTGAGGGGTAGGTCTTGCCTCACAAGCCTGATTGAATTCTTTGAGCAGGTGACCAAGCAAGTGGATGAGGGTAAACCAGTGGATGTGGTGTACATGGATTTTAGTAAGGCATTTGATAAGGTCCCCCATGGTAGACTTATGGAGAAAGTCAGGAGGCATGGGATAGTGGGGAATGTGGCCAGTTGGATTAAGAATTGGCTAACTGATAGAAGGCAGAGAGTGGTCTTAGATGGTAAATACTCAGCCTGGAGCCCAGTTACCAGTGGCGTGCCGCAGGGATCAGTTCTGGGTCCTCTCCTGTTTGTGATTTTTATTAACGACTTGGATGAGGAAGTCGAAGGGTGGGTCAGTAAATTTGCAGATGATACAAAGGTTGGTGGAGTTGTGGATACCGAGGAGGGCTATTGTCGTCTGCAAAGGGACTTGGATAGGTTGCAGTGCTGGGCTGAAAAGTGGCAGATGGAGTTTAACCCTGAAAAGTGTGAGGTCGTCCATTTTGGAAGGACAAACATGAATGCAAAATACTGGGTTAACGGTAGGGTTCTTGGGCATGTGGAGGAGCAGAGAGACCTTGGGGTCTATGTGCATAGATCATTGAAAGTTGCAACTCAAGTGGATAGGGCTGTGAAGAAGGCATATGGGGTGTTAGCGTTCATTAGCAGAGGGATTGAATTTAAGAGCCGTGAGGTGATGATGCAGCTGTACAGGACCTTGGTAAGGCCTCATTTGGAGTACTGTGTGCAGTTCTGGTCGCCTCATTTTAGGAAGGATGTGGAAGCCTTGGAGAGGGTGCAGAGGAGATTTACCAGGATGTTGCCTGGAATGGAGAATAAGTCTTACGAGGAAAGGCTGAACATTCTAGGCCTCTTCTCATTAGAAAGGAGAAGGATGAGGGGTGACATGATAGAGGTTTATAAGATGATCAGGGGAATAGATAGGGTAGACAGTCAGAAACTTTTTCCCCGGGTGGAGCAAAGCGTTACAAGGGGTCATAAATTTAAGGTGAAGGGTGGGAGATATAAGGGGGATGTCAGGGGAAGGTTCTTTACCCAGAGAGTGGTCGAGGCATGGAATGCCTTGCCCGGGGAAGTTGTTGAGTCAGAAACTTTAGGGACTTTCAAAAGGCTTTTGGATAGGTATATGGATAAAGGAGAATGATGGGGTATAGATTAAATTGTCCTTGACAGAGGACAAAGGATCGGCACAACATTGTGGGCCGAAGGGCCTGTTCTGTGCTGTATGTTCTATGTTCTATGTTCTATCCCCTGTGTATTAGTGATGACATCTAATTGAACAATTAACTGGAATATTATCACCTGTGTATTAGTGATGAAATCTAATTGAACAATTAACTGGAATATTATCACCTGTGTATTAGTGATGACATCTAATTGAACAATTAACTGGAATATTAACACCTGTGTATTAGTGATGACATCTAATTTAACAATTAACTGGAATATTATCACCTGTTTATTAGTGATGAAATCTAATTTAACAATTAACTGGAATATTATCACCTGTGTATTAGTGATGACATCTAATTTAACAATTAACTGGAATATTATCACCTGTGTATTAGTGATGACATCAAATTGAACAATTAACTGGAATATTATCACCTGTGTATTAGTGATGACATCTAATTGAACAATTAACTGGAATATTATCACCTGTGTATTAGTGATGACATCTAATTTAACAATTAACTGGAATATTATCAACTGTGTATTAGTGATGACATGTAATTTAAAAATTAACTGGAATATTAACACCTGTTTATTAGTGATGAAATCTAATTTAACAATTAACTGGAATATTATCACCTGTGTATTAGTGATGACATCTAATTTAACAATTAACTGGAATATTATCACCTGTGTATTAGTGATGACATCAAATTGAACAATTAACTGGAATATTATCACCTGTGTATTAGTGATGACATCTAATTGAACAATTAACTGGAATATTATCACCTGTGTATTAGTGATGACATCTAATTTAACAATTAACTGGAATATTATCAACTGTGTATTAGTGATGACATGTAATTTAACAATTAACTGGAATATTATCACCTGTGTATTAGTGATGACATCTAATTTAACAATTAACTGGAATATTATCCCCTGTGTATTTGTGATGACATCTATTTCATCATTTGAACAGAATACTATACCCTGTGTATTAGTGATGTCATCCAATTGAACAACTAACCAGAATACTCTACACTGTGTATTAGTGTTGACATATAATTACACAAGGAACCAGAATATCATCACTTGTGTATTCGTGATGACAACTAATTTAACAATTAACTGGAATATTATCCCCTGTGTATTAGTGATGAAATCCAATTTATCAATTAACCGTAATCTTATCCGCTGTGCTTTAGTGATGACATTTAATTTAACAATTAACTGGAATATCATCACCTGTGCATTAGTGATAACATCTAATTTATCAATTAAACTGGAATATTATCACCTGTCTATTGGTGATGACATCTAATTTGACAATTAACCAGAATATTATCACCTGTGTGTTGGTGATGACATCTAATTTGACAATTAACTGGAATATTATCTGCTGTGTATTAGTGATGACATCTAATTTAACAATTAACTGGAATATTATCACCTGCGTATTAGTGATGACATCTAATTGAACAGTTAACTGGAATATTATCACCTGTGTATTAGTGATGAAATCTAATTTAACAATTAACTGGAATATTATCACCTGTATATTAGTGATGACATCTAATTGAACAATTAACTGGAATATTAACACCTGTTTATTAGTGATGAAATCTAATTTAACAATGAACTGGAATATTATCACCTGTGTATTAGTGATGACATCTAATTTAACAATTAACTGCAATATTATCACTTTTGAATTCGTGATGACATCTAATTGAACAATTACCTGGAATATTATCACCTGTGTATTAGTGATGACATCTAATTTAACAATTAACTGGAATATTATCCCCTTTGAATTCGTGATGACATCTAATTTAACAATTAAGTGGAATATTATCCCCTGTGTATTCGTGATGACATCGAATTGAACAATTAACTGGAATATTATCACCTGTGTATTAGTGATGACATCTAATTGAACAATTCTTTTGGGCCTCCTTATCTCGAGAGACAATGGATACGCGCCTGGAGGTGGTCAGTGGTTTGTGAAGCAGCGCCTGGAGTGGCTATAAAGGCCAATTCTGGAGTGACAGGCTCTTCCACAGGTGCTGCAGAGAAATTTGTTTGTTGGGGCTGTTGCACAGTTGGCTCTCCCCTTGCGCCTCTGTCTTTTTTCCTGCCAACTACTAAGTCTCTTCGACTCGCCACAATTTAGCCCTGTCTTTATGGCTGCCCGCCAGCTCTGGCGAATGCTGGCAACTGACTCCCACGACTTGTGATCAATGTCACACGATTTCATGTCGCGTTTGCAGACGTCTTTATAACGGAGACATGGACGGCCGGTGGGTCTGATACCAGTGGCGAGCTCGCTGTACAATGTGTCTTTGGGGATCCTGCCATCTTCCATGCGGCTCACATGGCCAAGCCATCTCAAGCGCCGCTGACTCAGTAGTGTGTATAAGCTGGGGGTGTTGGCCGCTTCAAGGACTTCTGTGTTGGAGATATAGTCCTGCCACCTGATGCCAAGTATTCTCCGAAGGCAGCGAAGATGGAATGAATTGAGACGTCGCTCTTGGCTGGCATACGTTGTCCAGGCCTCGCTGCCGTAGAGCAAGGTACTGAGGACACAGGCCTGATACACTCGGACTTTTGTGTTCCGTGTCAGTGCGCCATTTTCCCACACTCTCTTGGCCAGTCTGGACATAGCAGTGGAAGCCTTACCCATGCGCTTGTTGATTTCTGCATCTAGAGACAGGTTACTGGTGATAGTTGAGCCTAGGTAGGTGAACTCTTGAACCACTTCCAGAGCGTGGTCGCCAATATTGATGGATGGAGCATTTCTGACATCCTGCCCCATGATGTTCGTTTTCTTGAGGCTGATGGTTAGGCCAAATTCATTGCAGGCAGACGCAAACCTGTCGATGAGACTCTGCAGGCATTCTTCAGTGTGAGATGTTAAAGCAGCATCGTCAGCAAAGAGGAGTTCTCTGATGAGGACTTTCCGTACTTTGGACTTCGCTCTTAGACGGGCAAGGTTGAACAACCTGCCCCCTGATCTTGTGTGGAGGAAAATTCCTTCTTCAGAGGATTTGAACGCTTGTGAAAGCAGCAGGGAGAAGAAAATCCCAAAAAGTGTGGGTGCGAGAACACAGCCCTGTTTCACACCACTCAGGATAGGAAAGGGCTCTGATGAGGAGCCACCATGTTGAATTGTGCCTTACATATTGTCATGGAATGAGGTGATGATACTTAGTAGCTTTGGTGGACATCCGATCTTTTCTAGTAGTCTGAAGAGACCACGTCTGCTGACGAGGTCAAAGGCTTTGGTGAGATCAATGAAAGCAATGTAGAGGGGCATCTGTTGTTCACGGCATTTCTCCTGTATCTGACGAAGGGAGAACAGCATGTCAATAGTCGATCTCTCTGCACGAAAGCCACACTGTGCCTCAGGGTAGATGCGAACAATTAACTGGAATATTATCACCTGTGTATTAGTGATGACATCTAATTTAACAATTAACTGGAATATTATCACCTGTGTATTACTGATAACATCGAATTGAACAATTAACTGGAATATTATCACCTGTGTAATAGTGATGACATCTAATTTAACAATTAACTGGAATATTATCCCCTGTGTATTAGTGATGACATCTAATTTAACAATTAACTGGAATATCATCCCCTTTGAATTCGTGATGACATCTAATTTAACAATTAACTGGAATATTATCACCTGTGTATTAGTGATGAAATCTAATTGAACAATTAACTGGAATATTATCACCTGTGTATTAGTGATGACATCTAATTGAACAATTAACTGGAATATTAACCCTGTGTATTAGTGATGACATCTAATTTAACAATTAACTGGAATATTATCACCTGTGTGTTAGTGATGACATCTAATTTAACAATTAACTGGAATATTATCACCTGTGTATTAGTGATGACATCTAATTTAACAATTAACTGGAATAGTATCACCTGTGTATTAGTGATGACATCTAATTGAACAATTAACTGGAATATTAACACCTGTTTATTAGTGATGAAATCTAATTTAACAATTAACTGGAATATTATCACCTGTGTATTAGTGATGACATCTAATTTAACAATTAACTGGAATATTATCACCTGTGTATTAGTGATGACATCAAATTGAACAATTAACTGGAATATTATCACCTGTGTATTAGTGATGACATCTAATTGAACAATTAACTGGAATATTATCACCTGTGTATTAGTGATGACATCTAATTTAACAATTAACTGGAATATTATCACCTGTGTATTAGTGATGACATCAAATTGAACAATTAACTGGAATATTATCACCTGTGTATTAGTGATGACATCTAATTTAACAATTAACTGGAATATTATCACCTGTGTATTAGTGATGAAATCTAATTGAACAATTAACTGGAATATTATCACCTGTGTATTAGTGATGACATCTAATTGAACAATTAACTGGAATATTAACCCTGTGTATTAGTGATGACATCTAATTTAACAATTAACTGGAATATTATCACCTGTGTGTTAGTGATGACATCTAATTTAACAATAAACTGGAATATTATCACCTGTGTATTAGTGATGACATCTAATTTAACAATTAACTGGAATAGTATCACCTGTGTATTAGTGATGACATCTAATTGAACAATTAACTGGAATATTAACACCTGTTTATTAGTGATGAAATCTAATTTAACAATTAACTGGAACATTATCACCTGTGTATTAGTGATGACATCTAATTTAACAATTATCTGGAATATTATCACCTGTGTATTAGTGATGACATCAAATTGAACAATTAACTGGAATATTATCACCTGTGTATTAGTGATGACATCTAATTGAACAATTAACTGGAATATTATCACCTGTGTATTAGTGATGACATCTAATTTAACAATTAACTGGAATATTATCAACTGTGTATTAGTGATGACATGTAATTTAAAAATTAACTGGAATATTAACACCTGTTTATTAGTGATGAAATCTAATTTAACAATTAACTGGAATATTATCACCTGTGTATTAGTGATGACATCTAATTTAACAATTAACTGGAATATTATCACCTGTGTATTAGTGATGACATCAAATTGAACAATTAACTGGAATATTATCACCTGTGTATTAGTGATGACATCTAATTGAACAATTAACTGGAATATTATCACCTGTGTATTAGTGATGACATCTAATTTAACAATTAACTGGAATATTATCAACTGTGTATTAGTGATGACATGTAATTTAACAATTAACTGGAATATTATCACCTGTGTATTAGTGATGACATCTAATTTAACAATTAACTGGAATATTATCCCCTGTGTATTTGTGATGACATCTAATTTAACAATTAACTGGAATAATATCACGTGTCTATTAGTGATGACATCTATTTCATCATTTGAACAGAATACTATACCCTGTGTATTAGTGATGACTTCCAATTGAACAACTAACCAGAATACTCTACACTGAGTATTAGTGTTGACATATAATTACACAAGGAACCAGAATATCATCACTTGTGTATTCGTGATGACAACTAATTTAACAATTAACTGGAATATTATCCCGTGTATTAGTGATGACAGCTAATTTAACAATTAACCTGATTGTCTGCAGTGACTGAGGGATGACATCTAATTTAACACATAACTGGAATATTAGCCCCTGTGTATTTGTGATGACATTTAATTTAACAATTAACTGGAATATCATCACCTGTGCATTAGTGATGACATCTAATTTATCAATTAAACTGGAATATTATCACCTGTCTATTGGTGATGACATCTAATTTGACAATTAACCAGAATATTATCACCTGTGTGTTGGTGATGACATCTAATTTGACAATTAACTGGAATATTATCTGCTGTGTATTAGTGATGACATCTAATTTAACAATTAACTGTAATATTATCACCTGTGTATTGGTGATGACATCTAATTGAACAATTAACTGGAATATTATCCCCTGTGTATTAGTGATGACATCTAATTTAACAATTAACTGGAATATTATCCCCTGTGTATTAGTGATGACATCTAATTTAACAATTAACTGGAATATTACCCCCTTTGAATTCGTGATGACATCTAATTTCACAATTAACTAGAATATTATCCCCTTTGTATTCGTGATGACATCTAATTTGACAATTAACTGGAATATTATCCCCTGTGTATTAGTGATGACATCTAATTTAACAATTAACTGGGATATTAACCCCTGTGTATTAGTGATGACATCTAATTGAACAATTAACTGGAATATTATCACCTGTGTATTAGTGATGACATCTAATTTAACAATTAACTGGAATATTATCCCCTGTGTATTAGTGATGACATGTAATTTAACAATTAACTGGAATATTATCCCCTGTGTATTAGTGATGACATCTAATTGAACAATTAACTGGAATATTATCACCTGTGTATTAGTGATGACATCTAATCTAACAAATAACCGGAATATTATCCCCTTTGTATTCGTGATGACATCTAATTTAACAATTAACTGGAATATTATCCCCTGTGTATTAGTGATGACATCTAATTTAACAATTAACTGGAATATTATCCCCTGTGTATTAGTGATGACATCTAATTTAACAATTAACCGGAATATTATCCCCTGTGTATTAGTGATGACATCTAATTTAACAATTAACTGGAATATTATCACCTGTGTATTAGTGATGACATCTAATTTAACAATTAACTGGAATATTATCCCCTCTGTATTAGTGATGACATCTGATTTAACAATTAACTGGAATATCATCCCCTTTGTATTCGTGATGACATCTAATTAAACAATTAACTGGAATATTATGACCTGTGCATTAGTGATGACATCTAATTTAACAATTAACTGGAATAGTATCCCCTTCGTATTCGTGATGACATCTAATTTAACAATTAACTGGAATATTATCACCTGTGTATTGGTGATGACATCTAATTTAAAAATTAACTGGAATATTATCACCTGTGTATTAGTGATGACATCTAATTTAACGATTAAGTGGAATATTATCACCTGTGTTTTAGTGATAACATCTAATTTAACAATTAACTGGAATATTATCCCCTGTGTATTAGTGGTGACATCTAATTTAACAATTAACTGGAATATTATCCCCTTTGAATTCGTGATGACATCTAATTGAACAATTAACTGGAATATTATCACCTGGGTATTAGTGATGACATCTAATTTAAACATTAACTGGAATATTACCCCCTTTGAATTCGTGATGACATCTAATTGAACAATTAACTGGAATATTATCCCCTGTGTATTAGTGATGACATCTAATTGAACAATTAACTGGACTATTATCCCCTGTGTATTAGTGATGACATCTAATTTAACAATTAACTGGAATATTATCCCCTGTGTATTAGTGATGACATCTAATTTAACAATTAACTGGAATATTATCCCCTTTGAATTCGTGATGACATCTAATTGAATAATTAACTGGAGTATTATCACCTGTGTATTAGTGATGACATCTAATTGAACAATTAACTGGAATATTATCACCTGTGTATTAGTGATGACATCTAATTTAACAATTAACTGGAATATTATCACCTGTGTATTGGTGATGACATCTAATTTAACAATTAACTGGAATATTATTAACTGTGTATTAGTGATGTCATTTAATATAACAATTAACCGGAATATTATCACCTGTGTATTAATGATGACATCTAATTTAACAATTAACTGGAATATTATCACCTGTGTATTAGTGATGACATCTAATTTAACAGTTAACTGGAATATTATCTCCAGTGTATTAGTGATGACATCTAATTTAACAATTAACCGGAATATTATCCCCTTTGTATTCGTGATGACATCTAATTTAACAATTAACCGGAATATTATCCCCTTTGTATTCGTGATGACATCTAATTTAACAATTAACTGGAATATTATCACCTGTGTATTAGTGATGACATCTAATTTAACAATTAACTGGAATATTATCCCCTTTGAAATCGTGATGACATCTAACTTAACAATTAACTGGAATATTATCACCTGTGTATTACTGATGACATCTAATTTAACAATTAACTGGAATATTATCACCTGTGTATTAGTGATGACATCTAATTGAACAACTAACTGGAATATTATCACCTGTGTATTAGTGATGACATCTAATTTAACTATTAACTGGAATATTATCACCTTTGTATTAGTGATGACATCTAATTGAACAATTAACTGGAATATTAACACCTGTGTATTACTGATGACATCTAATTTAACAATTAACTGGAATATTATCACCTGTGTATTAGTGATGACATCTAATTTAACAATTAATTGGAATATTATCACCTGTGTATTAGTGATGACATCAAATTGAACAATTAACTGGAATATTATCACCTGTGTATTAGTGATGACATCTAATTGAACAATTAACTGGAATATTATCACCTGTGTATTAGTGATGACATCTAATTTAACAATTAACGGGAATATTATCAACTGTGTATTAGTCATGACATGTAATTTAACAATTAACCGGAATATTATCACCTGTGTATTAGTGCTGACATCTAATTTAACAATTAACTGGAATATTATCCCCTGTGTATTTGTGATGACATTTAATTTAACAATTAACTGGAATAATATCACGTGTCTATTAGTGATGACATCTATTTCATCATTTGAACAGAATACTATACCCTGTGTATTAGTGATGACTTCCAATTGAAGAACTAACCAGAATACTCTGCACTGTGTATTAGTGTTGACATATAATTACACAAGGAACCAGAATATCATCACTTGTGTATTCGTGAGGACAACTAATTTAACAATTAACTGAAATATTATCCCCTGTGTATTAGTGATGACAGATAATTTAACAATTAACCTGATTGTCTGCAGTGTCTGAGGGATGACATCTAATTTAACACATAACTGGAATATTAGCCCCTGTGTATTTGTGATGACATCTAATTTAACAATGAACTGGAATATTATCCCCTGTGTATTAGTGGTGAAATCCAATTTATCAATTAACTAATATTATCCGCTGTGCTTTAGTGATGACATTTAATTTAACAATTAACTGGAATATCATCACCTGTGCATTAGTGATGACATCTAATTTATCAATTAAACTGGAATATTATCACCTGTCTATTGGTGATGACATCTAATTTGACAAATAACCAGAATATTATCACCTGTGTATTGGTGATGACATCTAATTTAACAATTAAATGGAATATTATCACCTGTGTATTAGTGATGACATCTAATTTAACAATTAACTGGAATATTATCCCCTTTGAATTCGTGATGACATCTAATTTAACAATTAAATGTAATATTATCACCTGTGTATTCGTGATGACATCTAATTGAACAATTAACTGGAATATTATCCCCTGTGTATTAGTGATGACATCTAATTTAACAATTAACTGGAATATTATCCCCTGTGTATTAGTGATGACATCTAATTTAACAATTAACAGGAATATTATCCCCTTTGAATTCGTGATGACATCTAATTTAACAATTAACTGGAATTTTATCACCTGTGTATTAGTGATGACATCTAATTTAACAAATAACCGGAATATTATGCCTTTTGTATTCGTGATGACATCTAATTTAACAATTAACTGGAATATTATCCCCTGTGTTTTAGTGATGACATCTAATTTAACAATTAACTGGAATATTAACCCTGTGTATTAGTGATGACATCTGATTTAACAATTAAGCGGAATATCATCCCCTTTGTATTCGTGATGACATCTAATTAAACAATTAACTGGAATATTATCACCTGTGTATTAGTGATGACATCTAATTGAACAATTAACTGGAATATTATCACCTGTGTATTAGTGATGACATCTAATTTAACAATTAACTGGAATATTATCCCCTTT
Organism: Heterodontus francisci; assembly: GCF_036365525.1. Lineage (NCBI taxonomy): Eukaryota > Metazoa > Chordata > Chondrichthyes > Heterodontiformes > Heterodontidae > Heterodontus > Heterodontus francisci. Next base: position 1,608,273 of record NW_027140672.1, read on the forward strand.
GTATTCGTGATGACATCTAATTTAACAATTAACTGGAATATTATCACCTGTGTATTAGTGATGACATCTAATTTAACAATTAACTGGAATATTATCCCCTTTGAAATCGTGATGACATCTAATTTAACAATTAACTGGAATATTATCACCTGTGTATTAGTGATGACATCTAATTTAACAATTAACTGGAATATTATCCCCTCTGTATTAGTGATGACATCTAATTTAACAATTAACTGGAATATTATCCCCTGTGTATTAGTGATGACATCTAATTTAACAATTAACTGGAATATTATCTCCTGTCTATTAGTGATGACATCTAATTTAACAATTAACCGGAATATTATCCCCTTTGTATTCGTGATGACATCTAATTTAACAATTAACTGGAATATTATCCCCTTTGTATTCGTGATGACATCTAATTTAACAATTAACCGGAATATTATCCCCTTTGTATTCGTGATGACATCTAATTTGACAATTAACTGGAATATTATCACGTGTGTATTAGTGATGACATCTAATTTAACAATTAACTTGAATATTATCCCCTTTGAAATCGTGATGACATCTAATTTAACAATTAACTGGAATATTATCACCTGTGTATTAGTGATGACATCTAATTTAACAATTAACTGGAATATTATCCCCGGTGTATTAGTGATGACATCTAATTTAACAATTAACCGGAATATTATCCCCTTTGTATTCGTGATGACATCTAATTTAACAATTAACTGGAATATTATCTCCTGTCTATTAGTGATGACATCTAATTTAACAATTAACCGGAATATTATCCCCTTTGTATTCGTGATGACATCTAATTTAACAATTGACTGGAATATTATCACCTGTGTATTTGTGATGACATCTAATTTAACAATTAACCGGAATATTATCCCCTGTGTATTAGTGATGACATCTAATTTAACAATTAACCGGAATATTATCACCTGTGTATTAGTGATGACATCTAATTTAACAATTAACTGGAATATTATCCCCTCTGTATTAGTGATGACATCTGATTTAACAATTAACTGGAATATCATCCCCTTTGTATTCGTGATGACATCTAATTAAACAATTAACTGGAATATTATCACCTGTGTATTAGTGATGACATCTAATTGAACAATTAACTGGAATGTTATCACCTGGGTATTAGTGATGACATCTAATTTAACCATTAACTGGAATATTATCACCTGTGTAATAGTGATGACATCTAATTGAACAATTAACTGGAATATTATCCCCTTTGAATTCGTGATGACATCTAATTGAACAATTAACTGGAATATTATCACCTGTGTATTAGTGCTGACATCTAATTTAACAATTAAGCACAATATTATCCCCTTTGTATTCGTGATGACATCTAATTTAACAATTAACCGGAATATTATCCCCTTTGTATTCGTGATGACATCTAATTTAACAATTAACGGGAATATTATCACCTGTGTATTAGAGATGACATCTAATTTAACAATTAACTGGAATATTATCACCTGTGTATTAGTGATGACATCTACTTTAACAATTATCTGGAATATTATCACCTGTGTATTAGTGATGACATCTAATTTAACACTGAACTGGAATATTATCACCTGTCTATTGGTGATGACATCTAATTTGACAAATAACCAGAATATTATCACCTGTGTATTGGTGATGACATCTAATTTGACAATTAACTGCAAATATTATCTGCTGTGTATTAGTGATGACATCTAATTTAACAATTAAATGGAATATTATCACCTGTGTATTAGTGATGACATCTAATTTAACAATTAACTGGAATATTATCCCCTTTGAATTCGTGATGACATCTAATTTAACAATTAACTGGAATAATATCACCTGTGTATTAGTGATGACATCTTATTTAACAATTAACCGGAATATTATCACCTGTGTATTAGTGATGACATCTAATTTAATAATTAACTGGAATATTATCAACTGTGTATTAGTGATGACATCTAATTTAACAATTAACTGGAATATTATCCCCTGTGTATTAGTGATGACATCTAATTTAACAATTAACTGGAATATTACCCCCTTTGAATTCGTGATGACATCTAATTTAACAATTAACTGGAATATTATCCCCTTTGTATTCGTGATGACATCTAATTTGACAATTAACTGGAATATTATCCCCTGTGTATTAGTGATGACATCTAATTGAACAATTAACTGGAATATTATCACCTGTGTATTAGTGATGACATCTAATTTAACAATTAACTGGAATATTATCCCCTGTGTATTAGTGATGACATGTAATTTAACAATTAAGTGGAATATTATCCCCTGTGTATTAGTGATGACATCTAATTTAACAATTAACTGGAATATTATCACCTGTGTATTAGTGATGACATCTAATTTAACAAATAACCGGAATATTATGCCCTTTGTATTCGTGATGACATCTAATTTAACAATTAACTGGAATATTATCCCCTGTGTTTTAGTGATGACATCTAATTTAACAATTAACTAGAATATTATCCCCTTTGAATTCGTCATGACATCTAATTTAACAATTAACTGGAATATTAACACCTGTGTATTTGTGATGACATCTAATTGAACAATTAACTGGAATATTATCACCTGTGTATTAGTGATGACATCTAATTTAACAATTAACTGGAATATTATCCCCTGTGTATTAGTGATGACATGTAATTTAACAATTAAGTGGAATATTATCCCCTGTGTATTAGTGATGACATCTAATTTAACAATTAACTGGAATATTATCACCTGTGTATTAGTGATGACATCTAATTTAACAAATAACCGGAATATTATGCCCTTTGTATTCGTGATGACATCTAATTTAACAATTAACTGGAATATTATCCCCTGTGTTTTAGTGATGACATCTAATTTAACAATTAACTAGAATATTATCCCCTATGAATTCGTCATGACATCTAATTTAACAATTAACTGGAATATTAACACCTGTGTATTTGTGATGACATCTAATTTAACAATTAACCGGAATATTATCCCCTGTGTATTAGTGATGACATCTAATTTAACAATTAACTGGAATATTATCACGTGTGTATTAGTGATGACATCTAATTTAACAATTAACTGGAATATTATCCCCTCTGGATTAGTGATGACATCTGATTTAACAATTAACTGGAATATCATCCCCTTTGTATTCGTGAGGACATCTAATTAAACAATTAACTGGAATATTATCACCTGTGTATTAGTGATGACATCTAATTTAACAATTAACTGGAATATTATCACCTGGGTATTAGTGATGACATCTAATTTAACCATTAACTGGAATATTATCACCTGTGTATTAGTGATGACATCTAATTGAACAATTAACTGGAATATTATCCCCTTTGAATTCGTGATGACATATAATTGAACAATTAACTGGAATATTATCACCTGTGTATTAGTGCTGACATCTAATTTAACAATTAAGCGCAATATTATCCCCTTTGTATTCGTGATGACAGCTAATTTAACAATTAACCGGAATATTATCCCCTTTGTATTCGTGATGACATCTAATTTAACAATTAACTGGAATATTATCACCTGTGTATTAGTGATGACATCTAATTGAACAATTAACTGGAATATTATCACCTGTGTATTAGTGATGACATCTAATTTAACAATTAACGGGAATATTATCAACTGTGTATTAGTCATGACATGTAATTTAACAATTAACCGGAATATTATCACCTGTGTATTAGTGCTGACATCTAATTTAACAATTAACTGGAATATTATCCCCTGTGTATTTGTGATGACATTTAATTTAACAATTAACTGGAATAATATCACGTGTCTATTAGTGATGACATCTATTTCATCATTTGAACAGAATACTATACCCTGTGTATTAGTGATGACTTCCAATTGAAGAACTAACCAGAATACTCTGCACTGTGTATTAGTGTTGACATATAATTACACAAGGAACCAGAATATCATCACTTGTGTATTCGTGAGGACAACTAATTTAACAATTAACTGAAATATTATCCCCTGTGTATTAGTGATGACAGATAATTTAACAATTAACCTGATTGTCTGCAGTGTCTGAGGGATGACATCTAATTTAACACATAACTGGAATATTAGCCCCTGTGTATTTGTGATGACATCTAATTTAACAATGAACTGGAATATTATCCCCTGTGTATTAGTGGTGAAATCCAATTTATCAATTAACTAATATTATCCGCTGTGCTTTAGTGATGACATTTAATTTAACAATTAACTGGAATATCATCACCTGTGCATTAGTGATGACATCTAATTTATCAATTAAACTGGAATATTATCACCTGTCTATTGGTGATGACATCTAATTTGACAAATAACCAGAATATTATCACCTGTGTATTGGTGATGACATCTAATTTAACAATTAAATGGAATATTATCACCTGTGTATTAGTGATGACATCTAATTTAACAATTAACTGGAATATTATCCCCTTTGAATTCGTGATGACATCTAATTTAACAATTAAATGTAATATTATCACCTGTGTATTCGTGATGACATCTAATTGAACAATTAACTGGAATATTATCCCCTGTGTATTAGTGATGACATCTAATTTAACAATTAACTGGAATATTATCCCCTGTGTATTAGTGATGACATCTAATTTAACAATTAACAGGAATATTATCCCCTTTGAATTCGTGATGACATCTAATTTAACAATTAACTGGAATTTTATCACCTGTGTATTAGTGATGACATCTAATTTAACAAATAACCGGAATATTATGCCTTTTGTATTCGTGATGACATCTAATTTAACAATTAACTGGAATATTATCCCCTGTGTTTTAGTGATGACATCTAATTTAACAATTAACTGGAATATTAACCCTGTGTATTAGTGATGACATCTGATTTAACAATTAAGCGGAATATCATCCCCTTTGTATTCGTGATGACATCTAATTAAACAATTAACTGGAATATTATCACCTGTGTATTAGTGATGACATCTAATTGAACAATTAACTGGAATATTATCACCTGTGTATTAGTGATGACATCTAATTTAACAATTAACTGGAATATTATCCCCTTTGTATTCGTGATGACATCTAATTTAACAATTAACTGGAATATTATCACCTGTGTATTAGTGATGACATCTAATTTAACAATTAACTGGAATATTATCCCCTTTGAAATCGTGATGACATCTAATTTAACAATTAACTGGAATATTATCACCTGTGTATTAGTGATGACATCTAATTTAACAATTAACTGGAATATTATCCCCTCTGTATTAGTGATGACATCTAATTTAACAATTAACTGGAATATTATCCCCTGTGTATTAGTGATGACATCTAATTTAACAATTAACTGGAATATTATCTCCTGTCTATTAGTGATGACATCTAATTTAACAATTAACCGGAATATTATCCCCTTTGTATTCGTGATGACATCTAATTTAACAATTAACTGGAATATTATCCCCTTTGTATTCGTGATGACATCTAATTTAACAATTAACCGGAATATTATCCCCTTTGTATTCGTGATGACATCTAATTTGACAATTAACTGGAATATTATCACGTGTGTATTAGTGATGACATCTAATTTAACAATTAACTTGAATATTATCCCCTTTGAAATCGTGATGACATCTAATTTAACAATTAACTGGAATATTATCACCTGTGTATTAGTGATGACATCTAATTTAACAATTAACTGGAATATTATCCCCGGTGTATTAGTGATGACATCTAATTTAACAATTAACCGGAATATTATCCCCTTTGTATTCGTGATGACATCTAATTTAACAATTAACTGGAATATTATCTCCTGTCTATTAGTGATGACATCTAATTTAACAATTAACCGGAATATTATCCCCTTTGTATTCGTGATGACATCTAATTTAACAATTGACTGGAATATTATCACCTGTGTATTTGTGATGACATCTAATTTAACAATTAACCGGAATATTATCCCCTGTGTATTAGTGATGACATCTAATTTAACAATTAACCGGAATATTATCACCTGTGTATTAGTGATGACATCTAATTTAACAATTAACTGGAATATTATCCCCTCTGTATTAGTGATGACATCTGATTTAACAATTAACTGGAATATCATCCCCTTTGTATTCGTGATGACATCTAATTAAACAATTAACTGGAATATTATCACCTGTGTATTAGTGATGACATCTAATTGAACAATTAACTGGAATGTTATCACCTGGGTATTAGTGATGACATCTAATTTAACCATTAACTGGAATATTATCACCTGTGTAATAGTGATGACATCTAATTGAACAATTAACTGGAATATTATCCCCTTTGAATTCGTGATGACATCTAATTGAACAATTAACTGGAATATTATCACCTGTGTATTAGTGCTGACATCTAATTTAACAATTAAGCACAATATTATCCCCTTTGTATTCGTGATGACATCTAATTTAACAATTAACCGGAATATTATCCCCTTTGTATTCGTGATGACATCTAATTTAACAATTAACGGGAATATTATCACCTGTGTATTAGAGATGACATCTAATTTAACAATTAACTGGAATATTATCACCTGTGTATTAGTGATGACATCTACTTTAACAATTATCTGGAATATTATCACCTGTGTATTAGTGATGACATCTAATTTAACACTGAACTGGAATATTATCACCTGTCTATTGGTGATGACATCTAATTTGACAAATAACCAGAATATTATCACCTGTGTATTGGTGATGACATCTAATTTGACAATTAACTGCAAATATTATCTGCTGTGTATTAGTGATGACATCTAATTTAACAATTAAATGGAATATTATCACCTGTGTATTAGTGATGACATCTAATTTAACAATTAACTGGAATATTATCCCCTTTGAATTCGTGATGACATCTAATTTAACAATTAACTGGAATAATATCACCTGTGTATTAGTGATGACATCTTATTTAACAATTAACCGGAATATTATCACCTGTGTATTAGTGATGACATCTAATTTAATAATTAACTGGAATATTATCAACTGTGTATTAGTGATGACATCTAATTTAACAATTAACTGGAATATTATCCCCTGTGTATTAGTGATGACATCTAATTTAACAATTAACTGGAATATTACCCCCTTTGAATTCGTGATGACATCTAATTTAACAATTAACTGGAATATTATCCCCTTTGTATTCGTGATGACATCTAATTTGACAATTAACTGGAATATTATCCCCTGTGTATTAGTGATGACATCTAATTGAACAATTAACTGGAATATTATCACCTGTGTATTAGTGATGACATCTAATTTAACAATTAACTGGAATATTATCCCCTGTGTATTAGTGATGACATGTAATTTAACAATTAAGTGGAATATTATCCCCTGTGTATTAGTGATGACATCTAATTTAACAATTAACTGGAATATTATCACCTGTGTATTAGTGATGACATCTAATTTAACAAATAACCGGAATATTATGCCCTTTGTATTCGTGATGACATCTAATTTAACAATTAACTGGAATATTATCCCCTGTGTTTTAGTGATGACATCTAATTTAACAATTAACTAGAATATTATCCCCTTTGAATTCGTCATGACATCTAATTTAACAATTAACTGGAATATTAACACCTGTGTATTTGTGATGACATCTAATTGAACAATTAACTGGAATATTATCACCTGTGTATTAGTGATGACATCTAATTTAACAATTAACTGGAATATTATCCCCTGTGTATTAGTGATGACATGTAATTTAACAATTAAGTGGAATATTATCCCCTGTGTATTAGTGATGACATCTAATTTAACAATTAACTGGAATATTATCACCTGTGTATTAGTGATGACATCTAATTTAACAAATAACCGGAATATTATGCCCTTTGTATTCGTGATGACATCTAATTTAACAATTAACTGGAATATTATCCCCTGTGTTTTAGTGATGACATCTAATTTAACAATTAACTAGAATATTATCCCCTATGAATTCGTCATGACATCTAATTTAACAATTAACTGGAATATTAACACCTGTGTATTTGTGATGACATCTAATTTAACAATTAACCGGAATATTATCCCCTGTGTATTAGTGATGACATCTAATTTAACAATTAACTGGAATATTATCACGTGTGTATTAGTGATGACATCTAATTTAACAATTAACTGGAATATTATCCCCTCTGGATTAGTGATGACATCTGATTTAACAATTAACTGGAATATCATCCCCTTTGTATTCGTGAGGACATCTAATTAAACAATTAACTGGAATATTATCACCTGTGTATTAGTGATGACATCTAATTTAACAATTAACTGGAATATTATCACCTGGGTATTAGTGATGACATCTAATTTAACCATTAACTGGAATATTATCACCTGTGTATTAGTGATGACATCTAATTGAACAATTAACTGGAATATTATCCCCTTTGAATTCGTGATGACATATAATTGAACAATTAACTGGAATATTATCACCTGTGTATTAGTGCTGACATCTAATTTAACAATTAAGCGCAATATTATCCCCTTTGTATTCGTGATGACAGCTAATTTAACAATTAACCGGAATATTATCCCCTTTGTATTCGTGATGACATCTAATTTAACAATTAACTGGAATATTATCACCTGTGTATTAGAGATGACATCTAATTTAACAATTAACTGGAATATTATCACCTGTGTATTAGTGATGACATCTAATTTAACAATTAACTGGAATATTATCACCTTTGTATTAGTGATGACATCTAATTTAACAATTAACCGGAATATTATCCCCTGTGTATTAGTGATGACATCTAATTTAACAATTAACTGGAATATTATCACGTGTGTATTAGTGATGACATCTAATTTAACAATTAACTGGAATATTATCCCCTCTGGATTAGTGATGACATCTGATTTAACAATTAACTGGAATATCATCCCCTTTGTATTCGTGAGGACATCTAATTAAACAATTAACTGGAATATTATCACCTGTGTATTAGTGATGACATCTAATTGAACAATTAACTGGAATATTATCACCTGGGTATTAGTGATGACATCTAATTTAACCATTAACTGGAATATTATCACCTGTGTATTAGTGATGACATCTAATTGAACAATTAACTGGAATATTATCCCCTTTGAATTCGTGATGACATCTAATTGAACAATTAACTGGAATATTATCACCTGTGTATTAGTGCTGACATCTAATTTAACAATTAAGCGCAATATTATCCCCTTTGTATTCGTGATGACAGCTAATTTAACAATTAACCGGAATATTATCCCCTTTGTATTCGTGATGACATCTAATTTAACAATTAACTGGAATATTATCACCTGTGTATTAGAGATGACATCTAATTTAACAATTAACTGGAATATTATCACCTGTGTATTAGTGATGACATCTAATTTAACAATTAACTGGAATATTATCACCTTTGTATTAGTGATGACATCTAATTTAACACTGAACTGGAATATTATCACCTGTGTATTAGTGATGACATCTAATTTAACAATTAACTGGAATATTATCACCTGTGTATTAGTGATGACATCTAATTTAACAATTAACTGGAATATTATCCCCTCTGTATTAGTGATGACATCTGATTTAACAATTAACTGGAATATCATCCCCTTTGTATTCGTGATGACATCTAATTAAACAATTAACTGGAATATTATCACCTGTGTATTAGTGATGACATCTAATTGAACAATTAACTGGAATGTTATCACCTGGGTATTAGTGATGACATCTAATTTAACCACTAACTGGAATATTATCACCTGTGTAATAGTGATGACATCTAATTGAACAATTAACTGGAATATTATCCCCTTTGAATTCGTGATGACATCTAATTGAACAATTAACTGGAATATTATCACCTGTGTATTAGTGCTGACATCTAATTTAACAATTAAGCACAATATTATCCCCTTTGTATTCGTGATGACATCTAATTTAACAATTAACCGGAATATTATCCCCTTTGTATTCGTGATGACATCTAATTTAACACTGAACTGGAATATTATCACCTGTCTATTGGTGATGACATCTAATTTGACAAATAACCAGAATATTATCACCTGTGTATTGGTGATGACATCTAATTTGACAATTAACTGCAAATATTATCTGCTGTGTATTAGTGATGACATCTAATTTAACAATTAAATGGAATATTATCTCCTTTGAATTCGTGATGACATCTAATTTAACAATTAACTGGAATAATATCACCTGTGTATTAGTGATGACATCTAATTTAACAATTAACCGGAATATTATCACCTGTGTATTAGTGATGACATCTAATTTAATAATTAACTGGAATATTATCACCTGTGTATTAGTGATGACATCTAATTTAACAATTAACTGGAATATTATCAACTGTGTATTAGTGATGACATCTAATTTAACAATTAACTGGAATATTATCCCCTGTGTATTAGTGATGACATCTAATTTAACAATTAACTGGAATATTACCCCCTTTTAATTCGTGATGACATCTAATTTAACAATTAACTGGAATATTATCCCCTTTGTATTCGTGATGACATCTAATTTGACAATTAACTGGAATATTATCCCCTGTGTATTAGTGATGACATCTAATTGAACAATTAACTGGAATATTATCACCTGTGTATTAGTGATGACATCTAATTTAACAATTAACTGGAATATTATCCCCTGTGTATTAGTGATGACATGTAATTTAACAATTAAGTGGAATATTATCCCCTGTGTATTAGTGATGACATCTAATTTAACAATTAACTGGAATATTAACACCTGTGTATTAGTGATGACATCTAATTTAACAAATAACCAGAATATTATGCCCTTTGTATTCGTGATGACATCTAATTTAACAATTAACTGGAATATTATCCCCTGTGTTTTAGTGATGACATCTAATTTAACAATTAACTAGAATATTATCCCCTTTGAATTCGTCATAACATCTAATTTAACAATTAACTGGAATATTAACACCTGTGTATTTGTGATGACATCTAATTTAACAATTAACCGGAATATTATCCCCTTTGTATTCGTGATGACATCTAATTTAACAATTAACTGGAATATTATCACCTGTGTATTAGTGATGACATCTAATTTAACAATTAACTGGAATATTATCCCCTCTGGATTAGTGATGACATCTGATTTAACAATTAACTTCAATATCATCCCCTTTGTATTCGTGAGGACCTCTAATTAAACAATTAACTGGAATATTATCACCTGTGTATTAGTGATGACATCTAATTGAACAATTAACTGGAATATTATCACCTGGGTATTAGTGATGACATCTAATTTAACCATTAACTGGAATATTATCACCTGTGTATTAGTGATGACATCTAATTGAACAATTAACTGGAATATTATCCCCTTTGAATTCGTGATGACATCTAATTGAACAATTAACTGGAATATTATCACCTGTGTATTATTGCTGACATCTAATTTAACAATTAAGCGCAATATTATCCCCTTTGTATTCGTGATGACATCTAATTTAACAATTAACTGGAATATTATCACCTGTGTATTAGTGATGACATCTAATTGAACAATTAACTGGAAAATTTTCACCTGTGTATTGGTGATGACATTTAATTTAACAATTAACCGGAATATAATCCCTGTGTATTAATGATGACATCTAATTTAACAATTAACGGGAATATTATCCCCTTTGTATTCGTGATGACATCTAATTTAACAATTAACTGGAATATTATCACCTGTGTATTAGTGATGACATCTAATTTAACAATTAACTGGAATATTATCCCCTCTGGATTAGTGATGACATCTGATTTAACAATTAACTGGAATATCATCCCCTTTGTATTCGTGAGGACCTCTAATTAAACAATTAACTGGAATATTATCACCTGTGTATTAGTGATGACATCTAATTGAACAATTAACTGGAATATTATCACCTGGGTATTAGTGATGACATCTAATTTAACCATTAACTGGAATATTATCACCTGTGTATTAGTGATGACATCTAATTGAACAATTAACTGGAATATTATCCCCTTTGAATTCGTGATGACATCTAATTGAACAATTAACTGGAATATTATCACCTGTGTATTATTGCTGACATCTAATTTAACAATTAAGCGCAATATTATCCCCTTTGTATTCGTGATGACATCTAATTTAACAATTAACTGGAATATTATCACCTGTGTATTAGTGATGACATCTAATTGAACAATTAACTGGAAAATTTTCACCTGTGTATTGGTGATGACATTTAATTTAACAATTAACCGGAATATAATCCCTGTGTATTAATGATGACATCTAATTTAACAATTAACGGGAATATTATCACCTGTGTATTAGTGATGACGTCTAATTTAACAATTAAGCGCAATATTATCCCCTTTGTATTCGTGATGACATCTAATTTAACAATTAACCGGAATATTATCCACTTTGTATTCGTGATGCCATCTAATTTCACAATTAACTGGAATATTATCACCTGTGTATTAGTGATGACATCTAATTTAACAATTAACTGGAATATTATCACCTTTGAATTCGTGATGACATCTAATTTAACAATCAACTGGAATATTATCACCTGTGAATTAGTGATGACATCTAATTTAACAATTAACTGGAATATTATCCCCTGTGCATTAGTGATGACATCTAATTTAACAATTAACTGGAAAATTATCCCCTGTGTATTAGTGATGACATCTAATTTAACAATTAACTGGAATATTATCCCCTGTGTATTAGTGATGACATCTAATTTAACAATTAACTGGAATATTATCTCCAGTGTATTAGCGTTGACATCTAATTTAACAATTAACTGGAATATTATCACCTGTGTATTAGTGATGACATCTAATTTAACAATTAACTGGAATATTATCCCCTTTGTATTCGTGATGACATCTAATTTAACAATTAACCGGAATATTATCCCCTTTGAAATCGTGATGACATCTAATTTAACAATTAACTGGAATATTATCAGCTGTGTATTAGTGATGACATCTAATTTAACAATTAACTGGAATATAATCCCCGGTGTATTAGTGATGACATCTAATTTAACAATTAACTGGAATATTATCCCCTGTGTATTAGTGATGACATCTAATTTAACAATTAACTGGAATATTATCCCCTTTGTATTCGTGATGACATCTAATTTAACAATTATCTGGAATATTATCCCCTTTGTATTCGTGATGACATCTAATTTAACAATTAACCGGAATATTATCCCCTTTGTATTCGTGATGACATCTAATTTAACAATTAACTGGAATATTATCACCTGTGTATTAGTGATGACATCTAATTTAACAATTAACTGGAATATTATCCCCTTTGAAATCGTGATGACATCTAATTTAACAATTAACTGGAATATTATCCCCTGTGTATTAGTGATGACATCTAATTTAACAATTAACTGGAATATTATCCCTGGTGTATTAGTGATGACATCTAATTTAACAATTAACTGGAATATTATCCCCTGTGTATTAGTGATGACATCTAATTTAACAATTAACTGGAATATTATCTCCTGTCTATTAGTGATGACATCTAATTTAACAATTAACCGGAATATTATCCCCTTTGTATTCGTGATGACATCTAATTTAACAATTAACTGGAATATTATCACCTGTGTATTTGTGATGACATCTAATTTAACAATTAACCGGAATATTATCCCCTGTGTATTAGTGATGACATCTAATTTAACAATTAACTGGAATATTATCACCTGTGTATTAGTGATGACATCTAATTTAACAATTAACTGGAATATTATCCCCTCTGTATTAGTGATGACATCTGATTTAACAATTAACTGGAATATCATCCCCTTTGTATTCGTGATGACATCTAATTAAACAATTAACTGGAATATTATCACCTGTGTATTAGTGATGACATCTAATTGAACAATTAACTGTAATATTATCAACTGGGTATTAGTGATGACATCTAATTTAACCATTAACTGGAATATTATCACCTGTGTATTAGTGATGACATCTAATTGAACAATTAACTGGAATATTATGCCCTTTGAATTCGTGATGACATCTAATTGAACAATTAACTGGAATATTATCACCTGTGTATTAGTGCTGACATCTAATTTAACAATTAAGCGCAATATTATCCCCTTTGTATTCGTGATGACATCTAATTTAACAATTAACCGGAATATTATCCCCTTTGTATTCGTGATGACATCTAATTTAACAATTAACTGGAATATTATCACCTGTGTATTAGAGATGACATCTAATTGAACAATTAACTGGAATATTATCACCTGTGTATTAGTGATGACATCTAATTTAACAATTAACTGGAATATTATCCCCTGTGTATTAGTGATGACATCTAATTTACCAATTAACTGGAATATTATCCCCTGTGTCTTAGTGATGACATCTAATTTAACAATTAACTGGAATATTATCACCTGTGTATTAGTGATGACATCTAATTTAACAAATAACCGGAATATTATGCCCTTTGTATTCGTGATGACATCTAATTTAACAATTAACTGGAATATTATCCCCTGTGTTTTAGTGATGACATCTAATTTAACAATTAACTAGAATATTATCCCCTTTGAATTCGTCATGACATCTAATTTAACAATTAACTGGAATATTATCACCTGTGTATTTGTGATGACATCTAATTTAACAATTAACCGGAATATTATCCCCTGTGTATTAGTGATGACATCTAATTTAACAATTAACTGGAATATTATCACCTGTGTATTAGTGATGACATCTAATTTAACAATTAACTGGAATATTATCCCCTCTGGATTAGTGATGACATCTGATTTAACAATTAACTGGAATATCATCCTCTTTGTATTCGTGAGGAAATCTAATTAAACAATTAACTGGAATATTATCACCTGTGTATTAGTGATGACATCTAATTGAACAATTAACTGGAATATTATCACCTGGGTATTAGTGATGACATCTAAATTAACCATTAACTGGAATATTATCACCTGTGTATTAGTGATGACATCTAATTGAAGAATTAACTGGAATATTATCCCCTTTGAATTCGTGATGACATCTAATTGAACAATTAACTGGAATATTATCACCTGTGTATTAGTGCTGACATCTAATTTAACAATTAAGCGCAATATTATCCCCTTTGTATTCGTGATGACATCTAATTTAACAATTAACCGGAATATTATCCCCTTTGTATTCGTGATGACATCTAATTTAACAATTAACTGGAATATTATCACCTGTGTATTAGAGATGACATCTAATTTAACAATTAACTGGAATATTATCACCTGTGTATTAGTGATGACATCTAATTTAACAATTAACTGGAATATTATCACCTGTGTATTAGTGATGACATCTAATTTAACACTGAACTGGAATATTATCACCTGTGTATTAGTGATGACATCTAATTTAACAATTAACTGGAATATTATCACCTGTGTATTAGTGATGATATCTAATTTAACAATTAACTGGAATACTATCCCCTTTGCATTCGTGATGACATCTAATTTAACAATTAACTGGAATATTATACCCTTTGTATTCGTGATGACATCTAATTTAACAATTAACTGGAAAATTTTCACCTGTGCATTGGTGATGACATCTAATTTAACAATTAACTGGAATATTATTAACTGTGTATTAGTGATGACATTTAATTTAACAATTAACCGGAATATAATCCCTGTGTATTAATGATGACATCTAATTTAACAATTAACGGGAATATTATCACCTGTGTATTAGTGATGACGTCTAATTTAACAATTAACTGGAATATTATCAACTGTGCATTAGTGCTGACATCTAATTTAACAATTAAGCGCAATATTATCCCCTTTGTATTCGTGATGACATCTAATTTAACAATTAACCGGAATATTATCCACTTTGTATTCGTGATGCCATCTAATTTAACAATTAACTGGAATATTATCACCTGTGTATTAGTGATGACATCTAATTTAACAATTAACTGGAATATTATCACCTTTGAATTCGTGATGACATCTAATTTAACAATCAACTGGAATATTATCACCTGTGAATTAGTGATGACATCTAATTTAACAATTAACTGGAATATTATCCCCTGTGTATTAGTGATGACATCTAATTTAACAATTAACTGGAAAATTATCCCCTGTGTATTAGTGATGACATCTAATTTAACAATTAATTGGAATATTATCCCCTGTGTATTAGTGATGACATCTAATTTAACAATTAACTGGAATATTATCTCCAGTGTATTAGCGAAGACATCTAATTTAACAATTAACTGGAATATTATCACCTGTGTATTAGTGATGACATCTAATTTAACAATTAACTGGAATATTATCCCCTTTGTATTCGTGATGACATCTAATTTAACAATTAACCGGAATATTATCCCCTTTGAAATCGTGATGACATCTAATTTAACAATTAACTGGAATATTATCAGCTGTGTATTAGTGATGACATCTAATTTAACAATTAACTGGAATATTATCCCCGGTGTATTAGTGATGACATCTAATTTAACAATTAACTGGAATATTATCCGCTGTGTATTAGTGATGACATCTAATTTAACAATTAACTGGAATATTATCTCCTGTCTATTAGTGATGACATCTAATTTAACAATTAACCGGAATATTATCCCCTTTGTATTCGTGATGACATCTAATTTAACAATTAACCGGAATATTATCCCCTTTGTATTCGTGATGACATCTAATTTAACAATTAACTGGAATATTATCACCTGTGTATTAGTGATGACATCTAATTTAACAATTAACTGGAATATTATCCCCTTTGAAATCGTGATGACATCTAATTTAACAATTAACTGGAATATTATCACCTGTGTATTAGTGATGACATCTAATTTAACAATTAACTGGAATATTATCCCTGGTGTATTAGTGATGACATCTAATTTAACAATTAACTGGAATATTATCCCCTGTGTATCAGTGATGACATCTAATTTAACAATTAACTGGAATATTATCTCCTGTCTATTAGTGATGACATCTAATTTAACAATTAACCGGAATATTATCCCCTTTGTATTCGTGATGACATCTAATTTAACAATTAACTGGAATATTATCACCTGTGTATTTGTGATGACATCTAATTTAACAATTAACCGGAATATTATCCCCTGTGTATTAGTGATGACATCTAATTTAACAATTAACTGGAATATTATCACCTGTGTATTAGTGATGACATCTAATTTAACAATTAACTGGAATATTATCCCCTCTGTATTAGTGATGACATCTGATTTAACAATTAACTGGAATATCATCCCCTTTGTATTCGTGATGACATCTAATTAAACAATTAACTGGAATATTATCACCTGTGTATTAGTGATGACATCTAATTGAACAATTAACTGGAATATTATCAACTGGGTATTAGTGATGAAATCTAATTTAACCATTAACTGGAATATTATCACCTGTGTATTAGTGATGACATCTAATTGAACAATTAACTGGAATATTATGCCCTTTGAATTCGTGATGACATCTAATTGAACAATTAACTGGAATATTATCACCTGTGTATTAGTGCTGACATCTAATTTAACAATTAAGCGCAATATTATCCCCTTTGTATTCGTGATGACATCTAATTTAACAATAAACCGGAATATTATCCCCTTTGTATTCGTGATGACATCTAATTTAACAATTAACTGGAATATTATCACCTGTGTATTAGAGATGACATCTAATTTAACAATTAACTGGAATATTATCACCTGTGTATTAGTGATGACATCTAATTTAACAATTAACTGGAATGTTATCACCTGTGTATTAGTGATGACATCTAATTTAACACTGAACTGGAATATTATCACCTGTGTATTAGTGATGACATCTAATTTAACAATTAACTGGAATATTATCACCTGTGTATTAGTGATGATATCTAATTTAACAATTAACTGGAATATTATCCCCTTTGCATTCGTGATGACATCTAATTTAACAATTAACTGGAATATTATACCCTTTGCATTCGTGATGACATCGAATTTAACAATTAACTGGAATATTATCACCTTTGTATTAGTGATGACATCTAATTGAACAATTAACTGGAAAATTTTCACCTGTGTATTGGTGATGACATCTAATTTAACAATTAACCGGAATATTATCACCTGTGTATTAATGATGACATCTAATTTAACAATTAACGGGAATATTATCACCTGTGTATTAGTGATGACGTCTAATTTAACAATTAACTGGAATATTATCAACTGTGCATTCGTGCTGACATCTAATTTAACAATTAAGCGCAATATTATCCCCTTTGTATTCGTGATGACATCTAATTTAACAATTAACCGGAATATTATCCACTTTGTATTCGTGATGACATCTAATTTAACAATTAACTGGAATATTATCACCTGTGTATTAGTGATGACATCTAATTTAACAATTAACTGGAATATTATCACCTGTGTATTAGTGATGACATCTAATTTAACAATTAACTGGAAAATTATCCCCTGTGTATTAGTGATGACATCTGAATTAACAATTAAATGGAATATTATCCCCTGTGTATTAGTGATGACTTCCAATTTAACAATTAACTGGAATATTATCTCCAGTGTATTAGCGATGACATCTAATTTAACAATTAACTGGAATATTATCACCTGTGTATTAGTGATGACATCTAATTTAACAATTAACTGGAAGATTATCCCCTTTGTACTCGTGATGACATCTAATTTAACAATTAACCGGAATATTATCCCCTTTGAAATCGTGATGACATCTAATTTAACAATTAACTGGAATATTATCACCTGTGTATTAGTGATGACATCTAATTTAACAATTAACTGGAATATTATCCCCTGTGTATTAGTGATGACATCTAATTTAACAATTAACTGGAATATTATCCCCGGTGTATTAGTGATGACATCTAATTTAACAATTAACTGGAATATTATCCCCTGTGTATTAGTGATGACATCTAATTTAACAATTAACCGGAATATTATCCCCTTTGTATTCGTGATGACATCTAATTTAACAATTAACTGGAATATTATCCCCTTTGTATTCGTGATGACATCTAATTTAACAATTAACTCGAATATTATCACCTGTGTATTAGTGATGATATCTAATTTAACAATTAACTGGAATATTATCACCTGTGTATTAGATATGACATCTAATTTAACAATTAACTGGAATATTATCACCTGTGTATTAGTGATGACAACTAATTTAACAATCAACTGGAATATTATCACCTGTGTATTAGTGATGACATCTAATTTAACACTTAACTGGAATATTATCACCTGTGTATTAGTGATGACATCTAATTTAACAATTAACTGGAATATTATCACCTGTGTATTAGTGATGATATCTAATTTAACAATTAACTGGAATATTATCCCCTTTGCATTCGTGATGACATCTAATTTAACAATTAACTGGAATATTATCCCCTTTGCATTCGTGATGACATCGAATTTAACAATTAACTGGAATATTATCACCTGTGTATTAGTGATGACATCTAATTTAACAATTAACTGGAATATTATCTCCTGTGTGTTAGTGATGACATCTAATTTAACAATTAACTGGAATATTATCACCTGTGTATTAGTGATGACATCTAATTTAATGATTAACTGTAATATTATCAACTGTGTATTAGTGCTGACATCTATTTTAACAATTAAGCGCAATATTATCCCCTTTGTATTCGTGATGACATCTAATTTAACAATTAACCGGAATATTATCCCCTTTGTATTCGTGATGACATCTAATTTAACAATTAACTGGAATATCATCACCTGTGTATTAGAGATGACATCTATTTTAACAATTAACTGGAATATTATCACCTGTGTATTAGTGATGACATCTAATTTAACACTTATCTGGAATATTATCACCTGTGTATTAGTGATGACATCTAATTTAACAATTAATTGGAATATTATCACCTGTGTATTAGTGATGATATCTAATTTAATGATTAACTGTAATATTATCACCTGTGTATTAGTGATGCCATCTAATTTAACAATTAACTGGAATATTATCCCCTTTGCATTCGTGATGACATCGAATTTAACAATTAACTGGAATATTATCACCTGTGTATTAGTGATGACATCTAATTTAACAATTAACTGGAATATTATCTCCTGTGTGTTCGTGATGACATCTAATTTAACAATTAACTGGAATATTATCACCTGTGTATTAGTGATGACATCTAATTTAATGATTAACTGTAATATTATCACCTGTGTATTAGTGATGACATCTAATTTAACAATTAACAGGAATATTATCCCCTGTGTATTAGTGATGACATCTAATTTAACAATTAACTGTAATATTTTCGCCTTTGAATTCGTGATGACATCTAATTTAACAATTAACTGGAATATTATCACCTGTGTATTAGTGATGACATCTAATTTAATGATTAACTGTAATATTATCCCCTGTGTATTAGTGATGACATCTAATTTAACAATTAACAGGAATATTATCACCTGTGTATTAGTGATGACATCTAATTTAACAATTAACTGGAATATTATCCCCTGCGCATTAGTGAGGACATCTAATTTAACAATTAAACGGAATATTATCCCCTTTGTATTCGTGATGACATCGAATTTAACAATTAACTGGAATATTATCACCTGTGTATTAGTGATGACATCTAATTTAACAATTAACTGGAATATTATCCCCTTTGTATTCGTGATGACATCTAATTTAACAATTAACTGGAATATTATCCCCTTTGTATTCGTGATGAAATCTAATTTAACAATTAACTCGAATATTATCACCTGTGTATTAGTGATGATATCTAATTTCACAATTAACTGGAATATTATCACCTGTGTATTAGAGATGACATCTAATTTAATAATTAACTGGAATATTATCACCTGTGTATTAGTGATGACATCTAATTTAACAATTAACTGGAATATTATCCCCTTTGCATTCGTGATGACATCTAATTTAACAATTAACTGGAATATTATCCCCTTTGCATTCGTGATGACATCGAATTTAACAACTAACTGGAATATTATCACCTGTGTATTAGTGATGACATCTAATTTAATGATTAACTATAATATTATCAACTGTGTATTAGTGCTGACATCTAATTTAACAATTAAGCGCAATATTATCCCCTTTGTATTCATGATGACATCTAATTTAACAATTAACCGGAATATTATCCCCTTTGTATTCGTGATGACATCTAATTTAACAATTAACTGGAATATCATCACCTGTGTATTAGAGATGACATCTATTTTAACAATTAACTGGAATATTATCACCTGTGTATTAGTGATGACATCTAATTTAACACTTAACTGGAATATTATCACCTGTGTATTAGTGATGACATCTAATTTAACAATTAATTGGAATATTATCACCTGTGTATTAGTGATGATATCTAATTTAATGATTAACTGTAATATTATCACCTGTGTATTAGTGATGCCATCTAATTTAACAATTAACTGGAATATTATCCCCTTTGCATTCGTGATGACATCGAATTTAACAATTAACTGGAATATTATCACCTGTGTATTAGTGATGATATCTAATTTAACAATTAACTGGAATATTATCCCCTTTGCATTCGTGATGACATCTAATTTAACAATTAACTGGAATATTATCCCCTTTGCATTCGTGATGACATCGAATTTAACAATTAACTGGAATATTATCACCTGTGTATTAGTTGTGACATCTAATTTAACAATTAACTGGAATATTATCTCCTGTGTGTTAGTGATGACATCTAATTTAACAATTAACTGGAATATTATCACCTGTGTATTAGTGATGAAATCTAATTTAATGATTAACTGTAATATTATCAACTGTGTATTAGTGCTGACATCTAATTTAACAATTAAGCGCAATATTATCCCCTTTGTATTCGTGATGACATCTAATTTAACAATTAACAGGAATATTATCCCCTGTGTATTAGTGATGACATCTAATTTAACAATTAACTGTAATATTATCGCCTTTGAATTCGTGATGACATCTAATTTAACAATTAACTGGAATATTATCACCTGTGTATTAGTGATGACATCTAATTTAATGATTAACTGTAATATTATCACCTGTGTATTAGTGATGACATCTAATTTAACAATTAACAGGAATATTATCCCCTGTGTATTAGTTATGACTTCTAATTTAACAATTAACTGTAATATTATCACCTGTGTATTAGTGATGACATCTAATTTAACAATTAACTGGAATATTATCCCCTGCGCATTAGTGGTGACATCTAATTTAACAATTAAACGGAATATTATCCCCTTTGTATTCGTGATGACATCTAATTTAACAATTAACTCGAATATTATCACCTGTGCATTAGTGATGATATCTAATTTAACAATTAACTGGAATATTATCACCTGTGTATTAGAGATGACATCTAATTTAATAATTATTTGGAATATTATCACCTGTGTATTAGTGATGACATCTAATTTAACAATTAACTGGAATATTATCCCCTTTGCATTCGTGATGACATATAATTTAACAATTAACTGGAATATTATCCCCTGTGTTTTAGTGATCACATCTAATTTAACAATGAACTAGAATATTATCCCCTTTGAATTCGTGATGACATCTAATTTAACAATTAACTGGAATATTATCACCTGTGTATTTGTGATGACATCTAATTTAACAATTAACCGGAATATTATCCCCTGTGTATTAGTGATGACATCTAATTTAACAATTAACTGGAATATTATCACCTGTGTATTAGTGATGACATCTAATTTAACACTTAACTGGAATATTATCACCTGTGTATTAGTGATGACATCTAATTTAATAATTAATTGGAATATTATCACCTGTGTATTAGTGATGATATCTAATTTAATGATTAACTGTAATATTATCACCTGTGTATTAGTGATGACATCTAATTTAACAATTAACTGGAATATTATCCCCTTTGCATTCGTGAGGACATCGAATTTAACAATTAACTGGAATATTATCACCTGTGTATTAGTGATGACATCTAATTTAACAATTAACTGGAATATTATCTCCTGTGTGTTCGTGATGACATCTAATTTAACAATTAACTGGAATATTATCACCTGTGTATTAGTGATGACATCTAATTTAATGATTAACTGTAATATTATCACCTGTGTATTAGTGATGACATCTAATTTAACAATTAACAGGAATATTATCCCCTGTGTATTAGTGATGACATCTGATTTAACAATTAACTGTGATATTATCGCCTTTGAATTCGTGATGACATCTAATTTAACAATTAACTGGAATATTATCACCTGTGTATTAGTGATGACATCTAATTTAATGATTAACTGTAATATTATCACCTGTGTATTAGTGATGACATCTAATTTAACAATTAACTGGAATATTATCCCCTGTGTATTAGTGATGACATCTAATTTAACAATTAACTGTAATATTATCACCTGTGTATTAGTGATGATATCTAATTTAACAATTAACTGGAATATTATCCCCTTTGCATTCGTGATGACATCTAATTTAACAATTAACTGGAATATTATCCCCTTTGCATTCGTGATGACATCGAATTTAACAATTAACTGGAATATTATCACCTGTGTATTAGTGATGACATCTAATTTAACAATTAACTGGAATATTATCTCCTGTGTGTTAGTGATGACATCTAATTTAACAATTAACTGGAATATTATCACCTGTGTATTAGTGATGACATCTAATTTAATGATTAACTGTAATATTATCAACTGTGTATTAGTGCTGACATCTAATTTAACAATTAAGCGCAATATTATCCCCTTTGTATTCGTGATGACATCTAATTTAACAATTAACCGGAATATTATCCCCTTTGTATTCGTGATGACATCTAATTTAACAATTAACTGGAATATTATCACCTGTGTATTAGAGATGACATCTAATTTAACAATTAACTGGAATATTATCACCTGTGTATTAGTGATGACATCTAATTTAACACTTAACTGTAATATTATCACCTGTGTATTAGTGATGACATCTAATTTAACAATTAACTGGAATATTATCCCCTTTGCATTCGTGATGACATCTAATTTAACAACTAACTGGAATATTATCACCTGTGTATTAGTGATGACATCTAATTTAACAATTAACTGGAATATTATCCCCTTTGCATTCGTGATGACATCTAATTTAACAATTAACTGGAATATTATCCCCTTTGCATTCGTGATGACATCGAATTTAACAATTAACTGGAATATTATCACCTGTGTATTAGTGATGACATCTAATTAAACAATTAACTGGAATGTTATCTCCTGTTTGTTAGTGATGACATCTAATTTAATGATTAACTGTAATATAATCACCTGTGTATTAGTGATGACATCTAATTTAACAATTAACAGGAATATTATCCCCTGTGTATTAGTGATGACATCTAACTTAACAATTAACTGTAATATTATCGCCTTTGAATTCGTGATGACATCTAATTTAACAATTAACTGGAAAATTATCACCTGTGTATTAGTGATGACATCTAATTGAATGATTAAATGTAATATTATCACCTGTGTATTAGTGATGACATCTAATTTAACAATTAACAGGAATATTATCCCCTGTGTATTAGTTATGACTTCTAATTTAACAATTAACTGTAATATTATCACTTGTGTATTAGTGATGACATCTAATTTAACAATTAACTGGAATATTATCCCCTGCGCATTAGTGATGACATCTAATTTAACAATTAACTGGAATATTATCACCTGTGTATTAGTGATGACATCTAATTTAACAATTAACTGGAATATTATCCCCTTTGTATTCGTGATGACATCTAATTTAACAATTAACTGGAATATTATCCCCTTTGTATTCGTGATGACATCTAATTTAACATTTAACTCGAATATTATCACCTGTGTATTAGAGATGACAACTAATTTAATAATTATTTGGAATATTATCACCTGTGTATTAGTGATGACATCTAATTTAACAATTAACTGGAATATTATCCCCTTTGCATTCGTGATGACATATAATTTAACAATTAACTGGAATATTATCCCCTGTGTTTTAGTGATCACATCTAATTTAACAATGAACTAGAATATTATCCCCTTTGAATTCGTGATGACATCTAATTTAACAATTAACTGGAATATTATCACCTGTGTATTAGTGATGATATCTAATTTAATGATTAACTGTAATATTATCACCTGTGTATTAGTGATGACATCTAATTTAACAATTAACTGGAATATTATCCCCTTTGCATTCGTGATGACATCGAATTTAACAATTAACTGGAATATTATCACCTGTGTATTAGTGATGACATCTAATTTAACAATTAACTGGAATATTATCTCCTGTGTGTTCGTGATGACATCTAATTTAACAATTAACTGGAATATTATCACCTGTGTATTAGTGATGACATCTAATTTAATGATTAACTGTAATATTATCACCTGTGTATTTGTGATGACATCTAATTTAACAATTAACCGGAATATTATCCCCTGTGTATTAGTGATGACATCTAATTTAACAATTAACTGGAATATTATCACCTGTGTATTAGTGATGACATCTAATTTAACACTTAACTGGAATATTATCACCTGTGTATTAGTGATGACATCTAATTTAACAATTAATTGGAATATTATCACCTGTGTATTAGTGATGATATCTAATTTAATGATTAACTGTAATATTATCACCTGTGTATTAGTGATGACATCTAATTTAACAATTAACTGGAATATTATCCCCTTTGCATTCGTGATGACATCGAATTTAACAATTAACTGGAATATTATCACCTGTGTATTAGTGATGACATCTAATTTAACAATTAACTGGAATATTATCTCCTGTGTGTTCGTGATGACATCTAATTTAACAATTAACTGGAATATTATCACCTGTGTATTAGTGATGACATCTAATTTAATGATTAACTAATATTATCACCTGTGTATTAGTGATGACATCTAATTTAACAATTAACAGGAATATTATCCCCTGTGTATTAGTGATGACATCTAATTTAACAATTAACTGTAATATTATCGCCTTTGAATTCGTGATGACATCTAATTTAACAATTAACTGGAATATTATCACCTGTGTATTCGTGATGACATCTAATTTAATGATTAACTGTAATATTATCACCTGTGTATTAGTGATGACATCTAATTTAACAATTAACAGGAATATTATCCCCTGTGTATTAGTGATGACATCTAATTTAACAATTAACTGTAATATTATCACCTGTGTACTAGTGATGACATCTAATTTAACAATTAACTGGAATATTATCCCCTGCGCATTAGTGATGACATCTAATTTAACAATTAAACGGAATATTATCCCCTTTGTATTCGTGATGACATCTAATTTAACAATTAACTGGAATATTATCACCTGTGTATTAGTGATGACATCTAATTTAACAATTAACTGGAATATTATCCCCTTTGTATTCGTGATGACATCTAATTTAACAATTAACTGGAATATTATCCCCTTTGTATTCGTGATGACATCTAATTTAACATTTAACTCGAATATTATCACCTGTGTATTAGAGATGACAACTAATTTAATAATTATTTGGAATATTATCACCTGTGTATTAGTGATGACATCTAATTTAACAATTAACTGGAATATCATCCCCTTTGCATTCGTGATGACATATAATTTAACAATTAACTGGAATATTATCCCCTGTGTTTTAGTGATCACATCTAATTTAACAATGAACTAGAATATTATCCCCTTTGAATTCGTGATGACATCTAATTTAACAATTAACTGGAATATTATCACCTGTGTATTAGTGATGATATCTAATTTAATGATTAACTGTAATATTATCACCTGTGTATTAGTGATGACATCTAATTTAACAATTAACTGGAATATTATCCCCTTTGCATTCGTGATGACATCGAATTTAACAATTAACTGGAATATTATCACCTGTGTATTAGTGATGACATCTAATTTAACAATTAACTGGAATATTATCTCCTGTGTGTTCGTGATGACATCTAATTTAACAATTAACTGGAATATTATCACCTGTGTATTAGTGATGACATCTAATTTAATGATTAACTGTAATATTATCACCTGTGTATTTGTGATGACATCTAATTTAACAATTAACCGGAATATTATCCCCTGTGTATTAGTGATGACATCTAATTTAACAATTAACTGGAATATTATCACCTGTGTATTAGTGATGACATCTAATTTAACACTTAACTGGAATATTATCACCTGTGTATTAGTGATGACATCTAATTTAACAATTAATTGGAATATTATCACCTGTGTATTAGTGATGATATCTAATTTAATGATTAACTGTAATATTATCACCTGTGTATTAGTGATGACATCTAATTTAACAATTAACTGGAATATTATCCCCTTTGCATTCGTGATGACATCGAATTTAACAATTAACTGGAATATTATCACCTGTGTATTAGTGATGACATCTAATTTAACAATTAACTGGAATATTATCTCCTGTGTGTTCGTGATGACATCTAATTTAACAATTAACTGGAATATTATCACCTGTGTATTAGTGATGACATCTAATTTAATGATTAACTGTAATATTATCACCTGTGTATTAGTGATGACATCTAATTTAACAATTAACAGGAATATTATCCCCTGTGTATTAGTGATGACATCTAACTTAACAATTAACTGTAATATTATCGCCTTTGAATTCGTGATGACATCTAATTTAACAATTAACTGGAATATTATCACCTGTGTATTCGTGATGACATCTAATTTAATGATTAACTGTAATATTATCACCTGTGTATTAGTGATGACATCTAATTTAACAATTAACAGGAATATTATCCCCTGTGTATTAGTGATGACATCTAATTTAACAATTAACTGTAATATTATCACCTGTGTACTAGTGATGACATCTAATTTAACAATTAACTGGAATATTATACCATGCGCATTAGTGATGACATCTAATTTAACAATTAAACGGAATATTATCCCCTTTGTATTCGTGATGACATCTAATTTAACAATTAACTGGAATATTATCACCTGTGTATTAGTGATGACATCTAATTTAACAATTAACTGGAATATTATCCCCTTTGTATTCGTGATGACATCTAATTTAACAATTAACTGGAATATTATCCCCTTTGTATTCGTGATGACATCTAATTTAACAATTAACTCGAATATTATCACCTGTGTATTAGTGATGATATCTAATTTAACAATTAACTGGAATACTATCACCTGTGTATTAGAGATGACATCTAATTTAATAATTAACTGGAATATTATCACCTGTGTATTAGTGATGACATCTAATTTAACAATTAACTGGAATATTATCCCCTTTGCATTCGTGATGACATCTAATTTAACAATTAACTGGAATATTATCCCCTTTGCATTCGTGATGACATCTAATTTAACAACTAACTGGAATATTATCACCTGTGTATTAGTGATGACATCTAATTTAACAATTAACTGGAATATTATCACCTGTGTATTAGTGATGACATCTAATTTAACAATTAACTGGAATATTATCCCCTTTGCATTCGTGATGACATCTAATTTAACAATTAACTGGAATATTATCCCCTTTGCATTCGTGATGACATCGAATTTAACAATTACCTGGAATATTATCACCTGTGTATTAGTGATGACATCTAATTAAACAATTAACTGGAATGTTATCTCCTGTTTGTTAGTGATGACATCTAATTTAACAATTATCTGGAATATTATCACCTGTGTATTAGTGATGATATCTAATTTAACAATTAACTGGAATATTATCCCCTTTGCATTCGTGATGACATCTAATTTAACAATTAACTGGAATATTATCCCCTTTGCATTCGTGATGACATCGAATTTAACAATTACCTGGAATATTATCACCTGTGTATTAGTGATGACATCTAATTAAACAATTAACTGGAATGTTATCTCCTGTTTGTTAGTGATGACATCTAATTTAACAATTATCTGGAATATTATCACCTGTGTATTAGTGATGACATCTAATTTAATGATTAACTGTAATATAATCACCTGTGTATTAGTGATGACATCTAATTTAACAATTAACAGGAATATTATCCCCTGTGTATTAGTGATGACATCTAACTTAACAATTAACTGTAATATTATCGCCTTTGAATTCGTGATGACATCTAATTTAACAATTAACTGGAAAATTATCACCTGTGTATTAGTGATGACATCTAATTGAATGATTAAATGTAATATTATCACCTGTGTATTAGTGATGACATCTAATTTAACAATTAACAGGAATATTATCCCCTGTGTATTAGTTATGACTTCTAATTTAACAATTAACTGTAATATTATCACTTGTGTATTAGTGATGACATCTAATTTAACAATTAACTGGAATATTATCCCCTGCGCATTAGTGATGACATCTAATTTAACAATTAAACGGAATATTATCCCCTTTGTATTTTTGATGACATCTAATTTAACAATTAACTGGAATATTATCACCTGTGTATTAGTGATGACATCTAATTTAACAATTAACTGGAATATTATCCCCTTTGTATTCGTGATGACATCTAATTTAACAATTAACTGGAATATTATCCCCTTTGTATTCGTGATGACATCTAATTTAACATTTAACTCGAATATTATCACCTGTGTATTAGTGATGATATCTAATTTAACAATTAACTGGAATATTATCACCTGTGTATTAGAGATGACAACTAATTTAATAATTATTTGGAATATTATCACCTGTGTATTAGTGATGACATCTAATTTAACAATTAACTGGAATATTATCCCCTTTGCATTCGTGATGACATCTAATTTAACAATTAACTGGAATATTATCCCCTGTGTTTTAGTGATCACATCTAATTTAACAATGAACTAGAATATTATCCCCTTTGAATTCGTGATGACATCTAATTTAACAATTAACTGGAATATTATCACCTGTGTATTTGTGATGACATCTAATTTAACAATTAACCGGAATATTATCCCCTGTGTATTAGTGATGACATCTAATTTAACAATTAACTGGAATATTATCACCTGTGTATTAGTGATGACATCTAATTTAACAATTAATTGGAATATTATCACCTGTGTATTAGTGATGATATCTAATTTAATGATTAACTGTAATATTATCACCTGTGTATTAGTGATGACATCTAATTTAACAATTAACTGGAATATTATCCCCTTTGCATTCGTGAGGACATCGAATTTAACAATTAACTGGAATATTATCACCTGTGTATTAGTGATGACATCTAATTTAACAATTAACTGGAATATTATCTCCTGTGTGTTCGTGATGGCATCTAATTTAACAATTAACTGGAATATTATCACCTGTGTATTAGTGATGACATCTAATTTAATGATTATCTGTAATATTATCACCTGTGTATTAGTGATGACATCTAATTTAACAATTAACAGGAATATTATCCCCTGTGTATTAGTGATGACATCTAATTTAACAATTAACTGTGATATTATCGCCTTTGAATTCGTGATGACATCTAATTTAACAATTAACTGGAATATTATCACCTGTGTATTAGTGATGACATCTAATTTAATGATTAACTGTAATATTATCACCTGTGTATTAGTGATGACATCTAATTTAACAATTAACAGGAATATTATCACCTGTGTATTAGTGATGACATCTAATTTAACAATTAACTGGAATATTATCCCCGGTGCATGAGTGATGACATCTAATTTAACAATTAAACGGAATATTATCCCCTTTGTATTCGTGATGACATCTAATTTAACAATTAACTGGAATATTATCACCTGTGTATTAGTGATGACATCTAATTTAACAATTAACTGGAATATTATCCCCTTTGTATTCGTGATGACATCTAATTTAACAATTAACTGGAATATTATCCCCTTTGTATTCGTGATGACATCTAATTTAACAATTAACTCGAATATTATCACCTGTGCATTAGTGATGATATCTAATTTAACAATTAACTGGAATATTATCACCTGTGTATTAGAGATGACATCTAATTTAATAATTAACTGGAATATTATCACCTGTGTATTAGTGATGACAACTAATTTAACAATTAACTGGAATATTATCCCCTTTGCATTCGTGATGACATCTAATTTAACAATTAACTGGAATATTATCCCCTTTGCATTCGTGATGACATCTAATTTAACAACTAACCTGAATATTATCACCTGTGTATTAGTGATGACATCTAATTTAACAATTAACTGGAATATTATCACCTGTGTATTAGTGATGACATCTAATTTAACACTTAACTGGAATATTATCACCTGTGTATTAGTGATGACATCTAATTTAACAATTAACTGGAATATTATCACCTGTGTATTAGTGATGATATCTAATTTAACAATTAAATGGAATATTATCCCCTTTGCATTCGTGATGACATCTAATTTAACAATTAACTGGAATATTATCCCCTTTGCATTCGTGATGACATCGAATTTAACAATTAACTGGAATATTATCACCTGTGTATTAGTGATGACATCTAATTTAACAATTACCTGGAATATTATCTCCTGTGTGTTAGTGATGACATCTAATTTAACAATTAACTGGAATATTATCACCTGTGTATTAGTGATGACATCTAATTTAATGATTAACTGTAATATTATCACCTGTGTATTAGTGATGACATCTAATTTAACAATTAACAGGAATATTATCCCCTGTGTATTAGTGATGACATCTAATTTAACAATTAACTCTAATATTATCGCCTTTGAATTCGTGATGACATCTAATTTAACAATTAACTGGAATATTATCACCTGTGTATTAGTGATGACATCTAATTTAATGATTAACTGTAATATTATCACCTGTGTATTAGTGATGACATCTAATTTAACAATTAACAGGAATATTATCCCCTGTGTATTAGTTATGACATCTAATTTAACAATTAACTGGAATATTATCCCCTGTGCATTAGTGATGACATCTAATTTAACAAGTAAACGGAATATTATCCCCTTTGTATTCGTGATGACATCTAATTTAACAATTAACTGGAATATTATCCCCTTTGTCTTCGTGATGACATCTAATTTAACATTTAACTCGAATATTATCACCTGTGTATTAGTGATGATATCTAATTTAACAATTAACTGGAATATTATCACCTGTGTATTAGAGATGACATCTAATTTAATAATTATTTGGAATATTATCACCTGTGTATTAGTGATGACATCTAATTTAACAATTAACTGGAATATTATCCCCTTTGCATTCGTGATGACATCTAATTTAACAATTAACTGTAATATTATCCCCTTTGTATTCGTGATGACATCTAATTTAACAATTAACTGGAATATTATCCCCTGTGTTTCAGTGATGACATCAAATTTAACAATGAACTAGAATATTATCCCCTTTGAATTCGTGATGACATCTAATTTAACAATTAACTGGAATATTATCACCTGTGTATTTGTGATGACATCTAATTTAACAATTAACTGGAATATTATCCCCTGTGCATGAGTGATGACATCTAATTTAACAATTAAACGGAATATTATCCCCTTTGTATTCGTGATGACATCTAATTTAACAATTAACTGGAATATTATCACCTGTGTATTAGTGATGACATCTAATTTAACAATTAACTGGAATATTATCCCCTTTGTATTCGTGATGACATCTAATTTAACAATTAACTGGAATATTATCACCTGTGTATTAGTGATGACATCTAATTTAACAATTAACTGGAATATTATCCCCTTTGTATTCGTGATGACATCTAATTTAACAATTAACTGGAATATTATCCCCTTTGTATTCGTGATGACATCTAATTTAACAATTAACTCGAATATTATCACCTGTGTATTAGTGATGACATCTAATTTAACAATGAACTAGAATATTATCCCCTTTGAATTCGTGATGACATCTAATTTAACAATTAACTGGAATATTATCACCTGTGTATTTGTGATGACATCTAATTTAACAATTAACCGGAATATTATCCCCTGTGTATTAGTGATGACATCTAATTTAACAATTAACTGGAATATTATCACCTGTGTATTAGTGATGACATCTAATTTAACAATTAACTGGAATATTATCCCCTCTGTATTAGTGATGACATCTGATTTAACAATTAACTGGAATATCATCCCCTTTGTATTCGTGATGACATCTAATTGAACAATTAACTGGAATATTATCACCTGGGTATTAGTGATGACATCTAATTTAACCATTAACTGGAATATTATCCCCTGTGTATTAGTGATGACATCTAATTGAACAATTAACTGGAATATTATCCCCTTTGAATTCGTGATTACATCTAATTGAACAATTAACTGGAATATTATCACCTGTGTATTAGTGCTGACATCTAATTTAACAATTAAGCGCAATATTATCCCCTTTGTATTCGTGATGACATCTAATTGAACAATTAACTGGAATATTATCCCCTGTGTATTAGTGATGATATCTAATTTAGCAATTAACTGGAATATTATCCCCTTTGAATTCGTGATGACATCTAATTGAACAATTAACTGGAATATTATCTCCTTTGTATTCGTGATGACATCTAATTTAACAATTAACTGGAATATTATCACCTGTGTATTAGAGATGACATCTAATTTA
The DNA here is from genome assembly GCF_036365525.1 of Heterodontus francisci. Taxonomy (NCBI): domain Eukaryota; kingdom Metazoa; phylum Chordata; class Chondrichthyes; order Heterodontiformes; family Heterodontidae; genus Heterodontus; species Heterodontus francisci. Next base: position 1,642,511 of record NW_027140672.1, read on the forward strand.
ACAATTAACTGGAATATTATCACCTGTGTATTAGTGATGACATCTAATTTAACAATTAACTGGAATATTATCACCTGTGTATTAGTGATGACATCTAATTTAACACTGAACTGGAATATTATCACCTGTGTATTAGTGATGACATCTAATTTATCAATTAACTGGAATATTATCACCTGTGTATGAGTGATGATATCTAATTTAACAATTAACTGGAATATTATCCCCTTTGCATTCGTGATGACATCTAATTTAACAATTAACTGGAATATTATACCCTTTGCATTCGTGATGACATCTAATTTAACAATTAACTGGAATATTATCACCTGTGTATTAGAGATGACATCTAATTTAACAATTAACTGGAATATTATCACCTGTGTATTAGTGATGACATCTAATTTAACAATTAACTGGAATATTATCACCTGTGTATTAGTGATGACATCTAATTTAACACTGAACTGGAATATTATCACCCGTGTATTAGTGATGACATCTAATTTATCAATTAACTGGAATATTATCACCTGTGTATGAGTGATGATATCTAATTTAACAATTAACTGGAATATTATCCCCTTTGCATTCGTGATGACATCTAATTTAACAATTAACTGGAATATTATACCCTTTGCATTCGTGATGACATCGAACTTAACAATTAACTGGAATATTATCATTTGTGTATTAGTGATGACATCTAATTGAACAATTAACTGGAATATTATCACCTGTGTATTGGTGATGACATCTAATTTAACAATTAACTGGAATATTATTAACTGTGTACTAGTGATGACATCTAATTTAACAATTAACTGGAATATTATCCCCTCTGTATTAGTGATGACATCTGATTTAACAATTAACTGGAATATCATCCCCTTTGTATTCGTGATGACATCTAATTGAACAATTAACTGGAATATTATCACCTGGGTATTAGTGATGACATCTAATTTAACCATTAACTGGAATATTATCCCCTGTGTATTAGTGATGACATCTAATTGAACAATTTACTGGAATATTATCCCCTTTGAATTCGTGATTACATCTAATTGAACAATTAACTGGAATATTATCACCTGTGTATTAGTGCTGACATCTAATTTAACAATTAAGCGCAATATTATCCCCTTTGTATTCGTGATGACATCTAATTGAACAATTAACTGGAATATTATCCCCTGTGTATTAGTGATGATATCTAATTTAGCAATTAACTGGAATATTATCCCCTTTGAATTCGTGATGACAACTAATTGAACAATTAACTGGAATATTATCTCCTTTGTATTCGTGATGACATCTAATTTAACAATTAACTGGAATATTATCACCTGTGTATTAGAGATGACATCTAATTTAACAATTAACTGGAATATTATCACCTGTGTATTAGTGATGACATCTAATTTAACAATTAACTGGAATATTATCACCTGTGTATTAGTGATGACATCTAATTTAACACTGAACTGTTATATTATCACCTGTGTATTAGTGATGACATCTAATTTATCAATTAACTGGAATATTATCACCTGTGTATGAGTGATGATATCTAATTTAACAATTAACTGGAATATTATCCCATTTGCATTCGTGATGACATCTAATTTAACAATTAACTGGAATATTATACCCTTTGCATTCGTGATGACATCGAACTTAACAATTAACTGGAATATTATCATTTGTGTATTAGTGATGACATCTAATTGAACAATTAACTGGAATATTATCACCTGTGTATTGGTGATGACATCTAATTTAACAATTAACTGGAATATTATTAACTGTGTATTAGTGATGACATTTAATTTAACAATTAACTGGAATATTATCCCCTTTGTATTCGTGATGACATCTAATTTAACAATTAACTGGAATATTGCCACCTGTGTATTAGTGATGATATCTAATTTAACAATTAACTGGAATATTATCCCCTTTGCATTCGTGATGACATCTAATTTAACAATTAACTGGAATATTATACACTTTGCATTCGTGATGACATCGAATTTAACAATTAACTGGAATATTATCACCTGTGTATTAGTGATGACATCTAATTGAACAATTAACTGGAATATTATCACCTGTGTATTGGTGATGACATCTAATTTAACAATTAACTGGAATATTATTAACTGTGTATTAGTGACGACATTTAATTTAACAATTAACTGGAATATTATCCCCTGTGCATTAGTGATGACATCTAATTTAACAATTAACTGGAATATTATCACCTGTGTATTAGTGATGACATCTAATTTAACAATTAACTGGAATATTATCCCCTTTGTATTCGTGATGACATCTAATTCAACAATTAACTGGAATATTATCCACTTTGTATTCGTGATGACATCTAATTTAACAATTAACTGGAATATTATCACCTGTGTATTAGTGATGACATCTAATTTAACAATTAACTGGAATATTATCTCCTGTGTGTTCGTGATGACATCTAATTTAACAATTAACTGGAATATTATCACCTGTGTATTAGTGATGACATCTAATTTAATGATTAACTGTAATATTATCACCTGTGTATTAGTGATGACATCTAATTTAACAATTAACAGGAATATTATCCCCTGTGTATTAGTGATGACATCTGATTTAACAATTAACTGTGATATTATCGCCTTTGAATTCGTGATGACATCTAATTTAACAATTAACTGGAATATTATCACCTGTGTATTAGTGATGACATCTAATTTAATGATTAACTGTAATATTATCACCTGTGTATTAGTGATGACATCTAATTTAACAATTAACTGGAATATTATCCCCTGTGTATTAGTGATGACATCTAATTTAACAATTAACTGTAATATTATCACCTGTGTATTAGTGATGATATCTAATTTAACAATTAACTGGAATATTATCCCCTTTGCATTCGTGATGACATCTAATTTAACAATTAACTGGAATATTATCCCCTTTGCATTCGTGATGACATCGAATTTAACAATTAACTGGAATATTATCACCTGTGTATTAGTGATGACATCTAATTTAACAATTAACTGGAATATTATCTCCTGTGTGTTAGTGATGACATCTAATTTAACAATTAACTGGAATATTATCACCTGTGTATTAGTGATGACATCTAATTTAATGATTAACTGTAATATTATCAACTGTGTATTAGTGCTGACATCTAATTTAACAATTAAGCGCAATATTATCCCCTTTGTATTCGTGATGACATCTAATTTAACAATTAACCGGAATATTATCCCCTTTGTATTCGTGATGACATCTAATTTAACAATTAACTGGAATATTATCACCTGTGCATTAGAGATGACATCTAATTTAACAATTAACTGGAATATTATCACCTGTGTATTAGTGATGACATCTAATTTAACACTTAACTGGAATGTTATCACCTGTGTATTAGTGATGATATCTAATTTAATGATTAACTGTAATATTATCACCTGTGTATTAGTGATGACATCTAATTTAACAATTAACTGGAATATTATCCCCTTTGCATTCGTGATGACATCTAATTTAACAACTAACTGGAATATTATCACCTGTGTATTAGTGATGACATCTAATTTAACAATTAACTGGAATATTATCCCCTTTGCATTCGTGATGACATCTAATTTAACAATTAACTGGAATATTATCCCCTTTGCATTCGTGATGACATCGAATTTAACAATTAACTGGAATATTATCACCTGTGTATTAGTGATGACATCTAATTAAACAATTAACTGGAATGTTATCTCCTGTTTGTTAGTGATGACATCTAATTTAACAATTATCTGGAATATTATCACCTGTGTATTAGTGATGACATCTAATTTAATGATTAACTGTAATATAATCACCTGTGTATTAGTGATGACATCTAATTTAACAATTAACAGGAATATTATCCCCTGTGTATTAGTGATGACATCTAACTTAACAATTAACTGTAATATTATCGCCTTTGAATTCGTGATGACATCTAATTTAACAATTAACTGGAAAATTATCACCTGTGTATTAGTGATGACATCTAATTGAATGATTAAATGTAATATTATCACCTGTGTATTAGTGATGACATCTAATTTAACAATTAACAGGAATATTATCCCCTGTGTATTAGTTATGACTTCTAATTTAACAATTAACTGTAATATTATCACTTGTGTATTAGTGATGACATCTAATTTAACAATTAACTGGAATATTATCCCCTGCGCATTAGTGATGACATCTAATTTAACAATTAACTGGAATATTATCACCTGTGTATTAGTGATGACATCTAATTTAACAATTAACTGGAATATTATCCCCTTTGTATTCGTGATGACATCTAATTTAACAATTAACTGGAATATTATCCCCTTTGTATTCGTGATGACATCTAATTTAACATTTAACTCGAATATTATCACCTGTGTATTAGAGATGACAACTAATTTAATAATTATTTGGAATATTATCACCTGTGTATTAGTGATGACATCTAATTTAACAATTAACTGGAATATTATCCCCTTTGCATTCGTGATGACATATAATTTAACAATTAACTGGAATATTATCCCCTGTGTTTTAGTGATCACATCTAATTTAACAATGAACTAGAATATTATCCCCTTTGAATTCGTGATGACATCTAATTTAACAATTAACTGGAATATTATCACCTGTGTATTAGTGATGATATCTAATTTAATGATTAACTGTAATATTATCACCTGTGTATTAGTGATGACATCTAATTTAACAATTAACTGGAATATTATCCCCTTTGCATTCGTGATGACATCGAATTTAACAATTAACTGGAATATTATCACCTGTGTATTAGTGATGACATCTAATTTAACAATTAACTGGAATATTATCTCCTGTGTGTTCGTGATGACATCTAATTTAACAATTAACTGGAATATTATCACCTGTGTATTAGTGATGACATCTAATTTAATGATTAACTGTAATATTATCACCTGTGTATTTGTGATGACATCTAATTTAACAATTAACCGGAATATTATCCCCTGTGTATTAGTGATGACATCTAATTTAACAATTAACTGGAATATTATCACCTGTGTATTAGTGATGACATCTAATTTAACACTTAACTGGAATATTATCACCTGTGTATTAGTGATGACATCTAATTTAACAATTAATTGGAATATTATCACCTGTGTATTAGTGATGATATCTAATTTAATGATTAACTGTAATATTATCACCTGTGTATTAGTGATGACATCTAATTTAACAATTAACTGGAATATTATCCCCTTTGCATTCGTGATGACATCGAATTTAACAATTAACTGGAATATTATCACCTGTGTATTAGTGATGACATCTAATTTAACAATTAACTGGAATATTATCTCCTGTGTGTTCGTGATGACATCTAATTTAACAATTAACTGGAATATTATCACCTGTGTATTAGTGATGACATCTAATTTAATGATTAACTAATATTATCACCTGTGTATTAGTGATGACATCTAATTTAACAATTAACAGGAATATTATCCCCTGTGTATTAGTGATGACATCTAATTTAACAATTAACTGTAATATTATCGCCTTTGAATTCGTGATGACATCTAATTTAACAATTAACTGGAATATTATCACCTGTGTATTCGTGATGACTTCTAATTTAATGATTAACTGTAATATTATCACCTGTGTATTAGTGATGACATCTAATTTAACAATTAACAGGAATATTATCCCCTGTGTATTAGTGATGACATCTAATTTAACAATTAACTGTAATATTATCACCTGTGTACTAGTGATGACATCTAATTTAACAATTAACTGGAATATTATCCCCTGCGCATTAGTGATGACATCTAATTTAACAATTAACTGGAATATTATCACCTGTGTATTAGTGATGACATCTAATTTAACAATTAACTGGAATATTATCCCCTTTGTATTCGTGATGACATCTAATTTAACAATTAACTGGAATATTATCCCCTTTGTATTCGTGATGACATCTAATTTAACATTTATCTCGAATATTATCACCTGTGTATTAGAGATGACAACTAATTTAATAATTATTTGGAATATTATCACCTGTGTATTAGTGATGACATCTAATTTAACAATTAACTGGAATATCATCCCCTTTGCATTCGTGATGACATATAATTTAACAATTAACTGGAATATTATCCCCTGTGTTTTAGTGATCACATCTAATTTAACAATGAACTAGAATATTATCCCCTTTGAATTCGTGATGACATCTAATTTAACAATTAACTGGAATATTATCACCTGTGTATTAGTGATGATATCTAATTTAATGATTAACTGTAATATTATCACCTGTGTATTAGTGATGACATCTAATTTAACAATTAACTGGAATATTATCCCCTTTGCATTCGTGATGACATCGAATTTAACAATTAACTGGAATATTATCACCTGTGTATTAGTGATGACATCTAATTTAACAATTAACTGGAATATTATCTCCTGTGTGTTCGTGATGACATCTAATTTAACAATTAACCGGAATATTATCACCTGTGTATTAGTGATGACATCTAATTTAACAATTAACTGGAATATTATCACCTGTGTATTAGTGATGACATCTAATTTAACACTTAACTGGAATATTATCACCTGTGTATTAGTGATGACATCTAATTTAACAATTAATTGGAATATTATCACCTGTGTATTAGTGATGATATCTAATTTAATGATTAACTGTAATATTATCACCTGTGTATTAGTGATGACATCTAATTTAACAATTAACTGGAATATTATCCCCTTTGCATTCGTGATGACATCGAATTTAACAATTAACTGGAATATTATCACCTGTGTATTAGTGATGACATCTAATTTAACAATTAACTGGAATATTATCTCCTGTGTGTTCGTGATGACATCTAATTTAACAATTAACTGGAATATTATCACCTGTGTATTAGTGATGACATCTAATTTAATGATTAACTGTAATATTATCACCTGTGTATTAGTGATGACATCTAATTTAACAATTAACAGGAATATTATCCCCTGTGTATTAGTGATGACATCTAACTTAACAATTAACTGTAATATTATCGCCTTTGAATTCGTGATGACATCTAATTTAACAATTAACTGGAATATTATCACCTGTGTATTCGTGATGACATCTAATTTAATGATTAACTGTAATATTATCACCTGTGTATTAGTGATGACATCTAATTTAACAATTAACAGGAATATTATCCCCTGTGTATTAGTGATGACATCTAATTTAACAATTAACTGTAATATTATCACCTGTGTACAAGTGATGACATCTAATTTAACAATTAACTGGAATATTATCCCCTGCGCATTAGTGATGACATCTAATTTAACAATTAAACGGAATATTATCCCCTTTGTATTCGTGATGACATCTAATTTAACAATTAACTGGAATATTATCACCTGTGTATTAGTGATGACATCTAATTTAACAATTAACTGGAATATTATCCCCTTTGTATTCGTGATGACATCTAATTTAACAATTAACTGGAATATTATCCCCTTTGTATTCGTGATGACATCTAATTTAACAATTAACTCGAATATTATCACCTGTGTATTAGTGATGATATCTAATTTAACAATTAACTGGAATACTATCACCTGTGTATTAGAGATGACATCTAATTTAATAATTAACTGGAATATTATCACCTGTGTATTAGTGATGACATCTAATTTAACAATTAACTGGAATATTATCCCCTTTGCATTCGTGATGACATCTAATTTAACAATTAACTGGAATATTATCCCCTTTGCATTCGTGATGACATCTAATTTAACAACTAACTGGAATATTATCACCTGTGTATTAGTGATGACATCTAATTTAACAATTAACTGGAATATTATCACCTGTGTATTAGTGATGACATCTAATTCAACACTTAACTGGAATATTATCACCTGTGTATTAGTGATGATATCTAATTTAACAATTAACTGGAATATTATCCCCTTTGCATTCGTGATGACATCTAATTTAACAATTAACTGGAATATTATCCCCTTTGCATTCGTGATGACATCGAATTTAACAATTACCTGGAATATTATCACCTGTGTATTAGTGATGACATCTAATTAAACAATTAACTGGAATGTTATCTCCTGTTTGTTAGTGATGACATCTAATTTAACAATTATCTGGAATATTATCACCTGTGTATTAGTGATGACATCTAATTTAATGATTAACTGTAATATAATCACCTGTGTATTAGTGATGACATCTAATTTAACAATTAACAGGAATATTATCCCCTGTGTATTAGTGATGACATCTAACTTAACAATTAACTGTAATATTATCGCCTTTGAATTCGTGATGACATCTAATTTAACAATTAACTGGAAAATTATCACCTGTGTATTAGTGATGACATCTAATTGAATGATTAAATGTAATATTATCACCTGTGTATTAGTGATGACATCTAATTTAACAATTAACAGGAATATTATCCCCTGTGTATTAGTTATGACTTCTAATTTAACAATTAACTGTAATATTATCACTTGTGTATTAGTGATGACATCTAATTTAACAATTAACTGGAATATTATCCCCTGCGCATTAGTGATGACATCTAATTTAACAATTAAACGGAATATTATCCCCTTTGTATTTTTGATGACATCTAATTTAACAATTAACTGGAATATTATCACCTGTGTATTAGTGATGACATCTAATTTAAAAATTAACTGGAATATTATCCCCTTTGTATTCGTGATGACATCTAATTTAACAATTAACTGGAATATTATCCCCTTTGTATTCGTGATGACATCTAATTTAACATTTAACTCGAATATTATCACCTGTGTATTAGTGATGATCTCTAATTTAACAATTAACTGGAATATTATCACCTGTGTATTAGAGATGACAACTAATTTAATAATTATTTGGAATATTATCACCTGTGTATTAGTGATGACATCTAATTTAACAATTAACTGGAATATTATCCCCTTTGCATTCGTGATGACATCTAATTTAACAATTAACTGGAATATTATCCCCTGTGTTTTAGTGATCACATCTAATTTAACAATGAACTAGAATATTATCCCCTTTGAATTCGTGATGACATCTAATTTAACAATTAACTGGAATATTATCACCTGTGTATTTGTGATGACATCTAATTTAACAATTAACCGGAATATTATCCCCTGTGTATTAGTGATGACATCTAATTTAACAATTAACTGGAATATTATCACCTGTGTATTAGTGATGACATCTAATTTAACACTTAACTGGAATATTATCACCTGTGTATTAGTGATGACATCTAATTTAACAATTAATTGGAATATTATCACCTGTGTATTAGTGATGATATCTAATTTAATGATTAACTGTAATATTATCACCTGTGTATTAGTGATGACATCTAATTTAACAATTAACTGGAATATTATCCCCTTTGCATTCGTGAGGACATCGAATTTAACAATTAACTGGAATATTATCACCTGTGTATTAGTGATGACATCTAATTTAACAATTAACTGGAATATTATCTCCTGTGTGTTCGTGATGGCATCTAATTTAACAATTAACTGGAATATTATCACCTGTGTATTAGTGATGACATCTAATTTAATGATTATCTGTAATATTATCACCTGTGTATTAGTGATGACATCTAATTTAACAATTAACAGGAATATTATCCCCTGTGTATTAGTGATGACATCTAATTTAACAATTAACTGTGATATTATCGCCTTTGAATTCGTGATGACATCTAATTTAACAATTAACTGGAATATTATCACCTGTGTATTAGTGATGACATCTAATTTAATGATTAACTGTAATATTATCACCTGTGTATTAGTGATGACATCTAATTTAACAATTAACAGGAATATTATCACCTGTGTATTAGTGATGACATCTAATTTAACAATTAACTGGAATATTATCCCCGGTGCATGAGTGATGACATCTAATTTAACAATTAAACGGAATATTATCCCCTTTGTATTCGTGATGACATCTAATTTAACAATTAACTGGAATATTATCCCCTTTGTATTCGTGATGACATCTAATTTGACAATTAACTGGAATATTATCCCCTTTGTATTCGTGATGACATCTAATTTAACAATTAACTCGAATATTATCACCTGTGCATTAGTGATGATATCTAATTTAACAATTAACTGGAATATTATCACCTGTGTATTAGAGATGACATCTAATTTAATAATTAACTGGAATATTATCACCTGTGTATTAGTGATGACAACTAATTTAACAATTAACTGGAATATTATCCCCTTTGCATTCGTGATGACATCTAATTTAACAATTAACTGGAATATTATCCCCTTTGCATTCGTGATGACATCTAATTTAACAACTAACCTGAATATTATCACCTGTGTATTAGTGATGACATCTAATTTAACAATTAACTGGAATATTATCACCTGTGTATTAGTGATGACATCTAATTTAACACTTAACTGGAATATTATCACCTGTGTATTAGTGATGACATCTAATTTAACAATTCACTGGAATATTATCACCTGTGTATTAGTGATGATATCTAATTTAACAATTAAATGGAATATTATCCCCTTTGCATTCGTGATGACATCTAATTTAACAATTAACTGGAATATTATCCCCTTTGCATTCGTGATGACATCGAATTTAACAATTAACTGGAATATTATCACCTGTGTATTAGTGATGACATCTAATTTAACAATTACCTGGAATATTATCTCCTGTGTGTTAGTGATGACATCTAATTTAACAATTAACTGGAATATTATCACCTGTGTATTAGTGATGACATCTAATTTAATGATTAACTGTAATATTATCACCTGTGTATTAGTGATGACATCTAATTTAACAATTAACAGGAATATTATCCCCTGTGTATTAGTGATGACATCTAATTTAACAATTAACTCTAATATTATCGCCTTTGAATTCGTGATGACATCTAATTTAACAATTAACTGGAATATTATCACCTGTGTATTAGTGATGACATCTAATTTAATGATTAACTGTAATATTATCACCTGTGTATTAGTGATGACATCTAATTTAACAATTAACAGGAATATTATCCCCTGTGTATTAGTTATGACATCTAATTTAACAATTAACTGGAATATTATCCCCTGTGCATTAGTGATGACATCTAATTTAACAAGTAAACGGAATATTATCCCCTTTGTATTCGTGATGACATCTAATTTAACAATTAACTGGAATATTATCCCCTTTGTCTTCGTGATGACATCTAATTTAACATTTAACTCGAATATTATCACCTGTGTATTAGTGATGATATCTAATTTAACAATTAACTGGAATATTATCACCTGTGTATTAGAGATGACATCTAATTTAATAATTATTTGGAATATTATCACCTGTGTATTAGTGATGACATCTAATTTAACAATTAACTGGAATATTATCCCCTTTGCATTCGTGATGACATCTAATTTAACAATTAACTGTAATATTATCCCCTTTGTATTCGTGATGACATCTAATTTAACAATTAACTGGAATATTATCCCCTGTGTTTCAGTGATGACATCAAATTTAACAATGAACTAGAATATTATCCCCTTTGAATTCGTGATGACATCTAATTTAACAATTAACTGGAATATTATCACCTGTGTATTTGTGATGACATCTAATTTAACAATTAACTGGAATATTATCCCCTGTGCATGAGTGATGACATCTAATTTAACAATTAAACGGAATATTATCCCCTTTGTATTCGTGATGACATCTAATTTAACAATTAACTGGAATATTATCACCTGTGTATTAGTGATGACATCTAATTTAACAATTAACTGGAATATTATCCCCTTTGTATTCGTGATGACATCTAATTTAACAATTAACTGGAATATTATCACCTGTGTATTAGTGATGACATCTAATTTAACAATTAACTGGAATATTATCCCCTTTGTATTCGTGATGACATCTAATTTAACAATTAACTGGAATATTATCCCCTTTGTATTCGTGATGACATCTAATTTAACAATTAACTCGAATATTATCACCTGTGTATTAGTGATGACATCTAATTTAACAATGAACTAGAATATTATCCCCTTTGAATTCGTGATGACATCTAATTTAACAATTAACTGGAATATTATCACCTGTGTATTTGTGATGACATCTAATTTTACAATTAACCGGAATATTATCCCCTGTGTATTAGTGATGACATCTAATTTAACAATTAACTGGAATATTATCACCTGTGTATTAGTGATGACATCTAATTTAACAATTAACTGGAATATTATCCCCTCTGTATTAGTGATGACATCTGATTTAACAATTAACTGGAATATCATCCCCTTTGTATTCGTGATGACATCTAATTGAACAATTAACTGGAATATTATCACCTGGGTATTAGTGATGACATCTGATTTAACCATTAACTGGAATATTATCCCCTGTGTATTAGTGATGACATCTAATTGAACAATTAACTGGAATATTATCCCCTTTGAATTCGTGATTACATCTAATTGAACAATTAACTGGAATATTATCACCTGTGTATTAGTGCTGACATCTAATTTAACAATTAAGCGCAATATTATCCCCTTTGTATTCGTGATGACATCTAATTGAACAATTAACTGGAATATTATCCCCTGTGTATTAGTGATGATATCTAATTTAGCAATTAACTGGAATATTATCCCCTTTGAATTCGTGATGACATCTAATTGAACAATTAACTGGAATATTATCTCCTCTGTATTCGTGATGACATCTAATTTAACAATTAACTGGAATATTATCACCTGTGTATTAGAGATGACATCTAATTTAACAATTAACTGGAATATTATCACCTGTGTATTAGTGATGACATCTAATTTAACAATTAACTGGAATATTATCACCTGTGTATTAGTGATGACATCTAATTTAACACTGAACTGGAATATTATCACCTGTGTATTAGTGATGACATCTAATTTATCAATTAACTGGAATATTATCACCTGTGTATGAGTGATGATATCTAATTTAACAATTAACTGGAATATTATCCCCTTTGCATTCGTGATGACATCTAATTTAACAATTAACTGGAATATTATACCCTTTGCATTCGTGATGACATCTAATTTAACAATTAACTGGAATATTATCACCTGTGTATTAGAGATGACATCTAATTTAACAATTAACTGGAATATTATCACCTGTGTATTAGTGATGACATCTAATTTAACAATTAACTGGAATATTATCACCTGTGTATTAGTGATGACATCTAATTTAACACTGAACTGGAATATTATCACCCGTGTATTAGTGATGACATCTAATTTATCAATTAACTGGAATATTATCACCTGTGTATGAGTGATGATATCTAATTTAACAATTAACTGGAATATTATCCCCTTTGCATTCGTGATGACATCTAATTTAACAATTAACTGGAATATTATACCCTTTGCATTCGTGATGACATCGAACTTAACAATTAACTGGAATATTATCATTTGTGTATTAGTGATGACATCTAATTGAACAATTAACTGGAATATTATCACCTGTGTATTGGTGATGACATCTAATTTAACAATTAACTGGAATATTATTAACTGTGTACTAGTGATGACATCTAATTTAACAATTAACTGGAATATTATCCCCTCTGTATTAGTGATGACATCTGATTTAACAATTAACTGGAATATCATCCCCTTTGTATTCGTGATGACATCTAATTGAACAATTAACTGGAATATTATCACCTGGGTATTAGTGATGACATCTAATTTAACCATTAACTGGAATATTATCCCCTGTGTATTAGTGATGACATCTAATTGAACAATTAACTGGAATATTATCCCCTTTGAATTCGTGATTACATCTAATTGAACAATTAACTGGAATATTATCACCTGTGTATTAGTGCTGACATCTAATTTAACAATTAAGCGCAATATTATCCCCTTTGTATTCGTGATGACATCTAATTGAACAATTAACTGGAATATTATCCCCTGTGTATTAGTGATGATATCTAATTTAGCAATTAACTGGAATATTATCCCCTTTGAATTCGTGATGACAACTAATTGAACAATTAACTGGAATATTATCTCCTTTGTATTCGTGATGACATCTAATTTAACAATTAACTGGAATATTATCACCTGTGTATTAGAGATGACATCTAATTTAACAATTAACTGGAATATTATCACCTGTGTATTAGTGATGACATCTAATTTAACAATTAACTGGAATATTATCACCTGTGTATTAGTGATGACATCTAATTTAACACTGAACTGGAATATTATCACCTGTGTATTAGTGATGACATCTAACTTATCAATTAACTGGAATATTATCACCTGTGTATGAGTGATGATATCTAATTTAACAATTAACTGGAATATTATCCCCTTTGCATTCGTGATGACATCTAATTTAACAATTAACTGGAATATTATACCCTTTGCATTCGTGATGACATCTAATTTAACAATTAACTGGAATATTATCACCTGTGTATTAGAGATGACATCTAATTTAACAATTAACTGGAATATTATCACCTGTGTATTAGTGATGACATCTAATTTAACAATTAACTGGAATATTATCACCTGTGTATTAGTGATGACATCTAATTTAACACTGAACTGGAATATTATCACCTGTGTATTAGTGATGACATCTAATTTATCAATTAACTGGAATATTATCACCTGTGTATGAGTGATGATATCTAATTTAACAATTAACTGGAATATTATCCCATTTGCATTCGTGATGACATCTAATTTAACAATTAACTGGAATATTATACCCTTTGCATTCGTGATGACATCGAACTTAACAATTAACTGGAATATTATCATTTGTGTATTAGTGATGACATCTAATTGAACAATTAACTGGAATATTATCACCTGTGTATTGGTGATGACATCTAATTTAACAATTAACTGGAATATTATTAACTGTGTATTAGTGATGACATTTAATTTAACAATTAACTGGAATATTATCCCCTTTGTATTCGTGATGACATCTAATTTAACAATTAACTGGAATATTGCCACCTGTGTATTAGTGATGATATCTAATTTAACAATTAACTGGAATATTATCCCCTTTGCATTCGTGATGACATCTAATTTAACAATTAACTGGAATATTATACACTTTGCATTCGTGATGACATCGAATTTAACAATTAACTGGAATATTATCACCTGTGTATTAGTGATGACATCTAATTGAACAATTAACTGGAATATTATCACCTGTGTATTGGTGATGACATCTAATTTAACAATTAACTGGAATATTATTAACTGTGTATTAGTGACGACATTTAATTTAACAATTAACTGGAATATTATCCCCTGTGCATTAGTGATGACATCTAATTTAACAATTAACTGGAATATTATCACCTGTGTATTAGTGATGACATCTAATTTAACAATTAACTGGAATATTATCCCCTTTGTATTCGTGATGACATCTAATTCAACAATTAACTGGAATATTATCCACTTTGTATTCGTGATGACATCTAATTTAACAATTAACTCGAATATTATCACCTGTGTATTAGTGATGATACCTAATATAACAATTAACTGGAATATTATCACCTGTGTATTAGAGATGACATCTAATTTAATAATTAACTGGAATATTATCACCTGTGTATTAGTGATGACATCTAATTTAACAATTAACTGGAATATTATCCCCTTTGCATTCGTGATGACATCTAATTTAACAATTAACTGGAATATTATCCCCTTTGCATTCGTGATGACATCTAATTTAACAACTAACTGGAATATTATCACCTGTGTATTAGTGATGACATCTAATTTAACAATTAACTGGAATATTATCACCTGTGTATTAGTGATGACATCTAATTTAACAATTAACTGGAATATTATCACCTGTGTATTAGTGTTGACATCTAATATAACAATTAACTGGAATATTATCACCTGTGTGTTAGTGATGACATCTAATTTAACAATTAACAGGAATATTATCACCTGCGTATCAGTGATGACATCTAATTTAACAATTAACTGGAATATTATCCCCTGCGTCTTCGTGATGACATCTAATTTAACAATTAACCGGAATATTATCCCCTGTGTATTAGTGATGACATCTAATTTAATAATTAACTGGAATATTATCACCTGTGAATTAAAGATTGACATCTAATTTAACAATTACCTGGAATATTATCCCCTGTGTATTAGTGATGACATATAATTTAACAATTAACTGGAATATTATCCCCTGTGTATTAGTGATGACATCTAATTTAACAATTAACTGGAATATTATCCCCTTTGAATTCGTGATGACATCTAATTTAACAATTAACTGGAATATTATCACCTGTGTTTTAGTGATGACATCTAATTTAACAATTAACCGGAATATTATCCCCTGTGGATTAGTGATGACATCTAATTCAATAATTAACTGGAATATTATCACCTGTGAATGAATGATGACATCCAATTCAACAATTAACTGGAATATTATCCCCTTTGAATTCCTGATGACATCTAATTGAACAATTAACTGGAATATTATCACCTGTGTATTAGTGATGACATCTAATTTAATAATTAACTGGAATATTATCACCTGTGTATTAGTGATGACATCTAATTTAACAATTAACTGGAATATTATTAACTGTGTATTAGGTGATGACATCTAATTTAACAATTAACTGGAATATTATCACCTGTGTATTAGTGATGACATCTAATTTAACAATTAACTGCAATATTATCCCCTGTGTATTAGTGATGACATCTAATTTAACAATTAAGCGGAATATTATCCCCTTTGTATTCGTGATGACATCTAATTTAACAATTAACCGGAATATTATCACCTGTGTATTAGTGATGACAACTAATTTAACAATTAACTGGAATATTATCCCCTGTGTATTAGAGATGACATCTAATTTAACAATTAACTGGAATATTATCACCTGTGTATTAGTGATGACATCTAATTTAACAATTAACTGGAATATTATCACCTGTGTATTAGTGATGACATCTAATTTAACACTGAACTGGAATATTATCACCTGTGTATTAGTGATGACATCTAATTTATCAATTAACTGGAATATTATCACCTGTGTATGAGTGATGATATCTAATTTAACAATTAACTGGAATATTATCCCCTTTGCATTCGTGATGACATCTAATTGAACAATTAACTGGAATATTATACCCTTTGCATTCGTGATGACATCGAATTTAACAATTAACTGGAATATTATCACCTGTGTATTAGTGATGACATCTAATCGAACAATTAACTGGAATATTATCACCTGTGTATTGGTGATGACATCTAATTTAACAATTAACTGGAATATTATTAACTGTGTATTAGTGATGACATTTAATTTAACAATTAACTGGAATATTATCCCCTGTGCATTAGTGATGACATCTAATTTAACAATTAAACGGAATATTATCCCCTTTGTATTCGTGATGACATCTAATTTAACAATTAACTGGAATATTGTCACCTGTGTATTAGTGATGATATCTAATTTAACAATTAACTGGAATATTATCCCCTTTGCATTCGTGATGACATCTAATTTAACAATTAACTGGAATATTATACACTTTGCATTCGTGATGACATCGAATTTAACAATTAACTGGAATATTATCATTTGTGTATTAGTGATGACATCTAATTGAACAATTAACTGGAATATTATCACCTGTGTATTGGTGATGACATCTAATTTAACAATTAACTGGAATATTATTAACTGTGTATTAGTGACGACATTTAATTTAACAATTAACTGGAATATTATCCCCTGTGCATTAGTGATGACATCTAATTTAACAATTAAACGGAATATTATCCCCTGTGTATTCGTGATGACATCTAATTTAACAATTAACTGGAATATTATCACCTGTGTATTAGTGATGACGTCTAATTTAACAATTAACTGGAATATTATCCCCTTTGTATTCGTGATGACATCTAATTTAACAATTAACTGGAATATTATCCCCTTTGTATTCGTGATGACATCTAATTTAACAATTAACTCTAATATTATCACCTGTGTATTAGTGATGATACCTAATTTAACAATTAACTGGAATATTATCACCTGTGTATTAGAGATGACATCTAATTTAATAATTAACTGGAATATTATCACCTGTGTATTAGTGATGACATCTAATTTAACAATTAACTGGAATATTATCCCCTTTGCATTCGTGATGACATCTAATTTAACAATTAACTGGAATATTATCCCCTTTGCATTCGTGATGACATCTAATTTAACAACTAACTGGAATATTATCACCTGTGTATTAGTGATGACATCTAATTTAACAATTAACTGGAATATTATCCCCTGTGTGTTAGTGATGACATCTAATTTAACAATTAACTGGAATATTATCACCTGTGTATTAGTGATGACATCTAATATAACAATTAACTGGAATATTATCACCTGTGTGTTAGTGATGACATCTAATTTAACAATTAACTGGAATATTATCACCTGCGTATCAGTGATGACATCTAATTTAACAATTAACTGCAATATTATCCCCTGTGTCTTAGTGATGACATCTAATTTAACAATTAACTGGAATATTATCCCCTGTGTATTAGTGATGACATCTAATTTAATAATTAACTGGAATATTATCACCTGTGAATTAAAGATTGACATCTAATTTAACAATTAACTGGAATACTATCCCCTGTGTATTAGTGATGACATATAATTTAACAATTAACTGGAATATTATCCCCTGTGTATTAGTGATGACATCTAATTTAACAATTAACTGGAATATTATCCCCTTTGAATTCGTGATGACATCTAATTTAACAATTAACTGGAATATTATCACCTGTGTTTTAGTGATGACATCTAATTTAACAATTAACCGGAATATTATCCCCTGTGTATTAGTGATGACATCTAATTCAATAATTAACTGGAATATTATCACCTGTGAATGAATGATGACATCTAATTCAACAATTAACTGGAATATTATCCCCTTTGAATTCCTGATGACATCTAATTTAATAATTAACTGGAATATTATCACCTGTGTATTAGTGATGACATCTAATTTAACAATTAACTGGAATATTATCAACTGTGTATTAGGTGATGACATCTAATTTAACAATTAACTGGAATATTATCACCTGTGTATTAGTGATGACATCTAATTTAACAATTAACTGCAATATTATCCCCTGTGTATTAGTGATGACATCTAATTTAACAATTAAGCGGAATATTATCCCCTTTGTATTCGTGATGACATCTAATTTAACACTGAACTGGAATATTATCACCTGTGTATTAGTGATGACATCTAATTTATCAATTAACTGGAATATTATCACCTGTGTATGAGTGATGATATCTAATTTAACAATTAACTGGAATATTATCCCCTTTGCATTCGTGATGACATCTAATTTAACAATTAACTGGAATATTATACCCTTTGCATTCGTGATGACATCAAATTTAACAATTAACTGGAATATTATCACCTGTGTATTAGTGATGACATCTAATCGAACAATTAACTGGAATATTATCACCTGTGTATTGGTGATGACATCTAATTTAACAATTAACTGGAATATTATTAACTGTGTATTAGTGATGACATTTAATTTAACAATTAACTGGAATATTATCCCCTGTGCATTAGTGATGACATCTAATTTAACAATTAAACGGAATATTATCCCCTTTGTATTCGTGATGACATCTAATTTAACAATTAACTGGAATATTGTCACCTGTGTATTAGTGATGATATCTAATTTAACAATTAACTGGAATATTATCCCCTTTGCATTCGTGATGACATCTAATTTAACAATTAACTGGAATATTATACACTTTGCATTCGTGATGACATCGAATTTAACAATTAACTGGAATATTATCATTTGTGTATTAGTGATGACATCTAATTGAACAATTAACTGGAATATTATCACCTGTGTATTGGTGATGACATCTAATTTAACAATTAACTGGAATATTATTAACTGTGTATTAGTGACGACATTTAATTTAACAATTAACTGGAATATTATCCCCTGTGCATTAGTGATGACATCTAATTTAACAATTAAACGGAATATTATCCCCTGTGTATTCGTGATGACATCTAATTTAACAATTAACTGGAATATTATCACCTGTGTATTAGTGATGACGTCTAATTTAACAATTAACTGGAATATTATCCCTTTTGTATTCGTGATGACATCTAATTTAACAATTAACTGGAATATTATCCCCTTTGTATTCGTGATGACATCTAATTTAACAATTAACTCTAATATTATCACCTGTGTATTAGTGATGATACCTAATTTAACAATTAACTGGAATATTATCACCTGTGTATTAGAGATGACATCTAATTTAATAATTAACTGGAATATTATCACCTGTGTATTAGTGATGACATCTAATTTAACAATTAACTGGAATATTATCCCCTTTGTATTCGTGATGACATCTAATTTAACAATTAACTGGAATATTATCCCCTTTGCATTCGTGATGACATCTAATTTAACAATTAACTGGAATATTATCCCCTGTGTGTTAGTGATGACATCTAATTTAACAATTAACTGGAATATTATCACCTGTGTATTAGTGATGACATCTAATATAACAATTAACTGGAATATTATCACCTGTGTGTTAGTGATGACATCTAATTTAACAATTAACTGGAATATTATCACCTGCGTATCAGTGATGACATCTAATTTAACAATTAACTGCAATATTATCCCCTGTGTCTTAGTGATGACATCTAATTTAACAATTAACTGGAATATTATCCCCTGTGTATTAGTGATGACATCTAATTTAATAATTAACTGGAATATTATCACCTGTGAATTAAAGATTGACATCTAATTTAACAATTAACTGGAATACTATCCCCTGTGTATTAGTGATGACATATAATTTAACAATTAACTGGAATATTATCCCCTGTGTCTTAGTGATGACATCTAATTTAACAATTAACTGGAATATTATCCCCTGTGTATTAGTGATGACATCTAATTTAATAATTAACTGGAATATTATCACCTGTGAATTAAAGATTGACATCTAATTTAACAATTAACTGGAATACTATCCCCTGTGTATTAGTGATGACATATAATTTAACAATTAACTGGAATATTATCCCCTGTGTATTAGTGATGACATCTAATTTAACAATTAACTGGAATATTATCCCCTTTGAATTCGTGATGACATCTAATTTAACAATTAACTGGAATATTATCACCTGTGTTTTAGTGATGACATCTAATTTAACAATTAACCGGAATATTATCCCCTGTGTATTAGTGATGACATCTAATTCAATAATTAACTGGAATATTATCACCTGTGAATGAATGATGACATCTAATTCAACAATTAACTGGAATATTATCCCCTTTGAATTCCTGATGACATCTAATTTAACAATTAACCGGAATATTATCACCTGTGTATTAGGGATGACATCTAATTTAATAATTAACTGGAATATTATCACCTGTGTATTAGTGATGACATCTAATTTAACAATTAACTGGAACATTATCAACTGTGTATTAGGTGATGACATCTAATTTAACAATTAACTGGAATATTATCACCTGTGTATTAGTGATGACATCTAATTTAACAATTAACTGCAATATTATCCCCTGTGTATTAGTGATGACATCTAATTTAACAATTAAGCGGAATATTATCCCCTTTGTATTCGTGATGACATCTAATTTAACAATTAACCGGAATATTATCACCTGTGTATTAGTGATGACAACTAATTTAACAATTAACTGGAATATTATCCCCTTTGAATTCGTGATGACATCTAATTTAACAATTAACAGGAATAATATCACCTGTGTATTAGTGATGACATCTAATTTAACAATTAACCGGAATATTATCAGCTGTGTATTAGTGATGACATCTAATTTAATAATTAACTGGAATATTATCACCTGTGTATCAGTGATGACATCTAATTTAACAATTAACTGGAATATTATCAACTGTGTATTATTGATGACATCTAATTTAACAATTAACTGGAATATTATCACCTGTGTATTAGTGATGACATCTAATTTAACATTTAACTGCAATATTATCCCCTGTGTATTTGTGATGACATCTAATTTAACAATTAAGTGGAATATTATCCCCTTTGTATTCGTGATGACATATAATTTAACAATTAACCGGAATATTACCGCTTTTGTATTCGTGATGACATCTAATTTAACAATTAACTGGAATATTATCACCTGTGTATTAGTGATGACATCTAATTTAACAATTAACTGGAATATTATCCCCTTTGAATTCGTGATGACATCTAATTTAACAATTAACTGGAATATTATCACCTGTTTATTAGTGATGACATCTAATTTAACAATTAACTGTAATATTATCCCCTGTGTATTTGTGATGACATCTAATTTAACAATTAACTGGAATATCATCCCCTGTGTATTAGTGATGACATCCAATTTAACAAATAACTGGAATATTATCCCCTTTGTATTAGTGATGCCATCTAATTTAACAATTAACTGGATTATTATCCCCTGTGTATTAGTGATGACATCTAATTTAACAATTAACCGGAATATTATCCCCTTTGTATTCGTGATGACATCTAATTTAACAATTAACTGGAATATTATCCCCTTTGTATTCGTGATGACATCTAATTTAACATTTAACTCGAATATTATCACCTGTGTATTAGTGATGATATCTAATTTAACAATTAACTGGAATATTATCACCTGTGTATTAGAGATGACATCTAATTTAATAATTAACTGGAATATTATCACCTGTGTATTAGTGATGACATCTAATTTAACAATTAACTGGAATATTATCCCCTTTGCATTCGTGATGACATCTAATTTAACAATTAACTGGAATATTATCCCCTTTGTATTCGTGATGACATCTAATTTAACAATTAACTGGAATATTATCCCCTGTGTTTTAGTGATGACAGCTAATTTAACAATGAACTAGAATATTATCCCCTTTGAATTCGTGATGACATCTAATTTAACAATTAACTGGAATATTATCACCTGTGTATTTGTGATGACATCTAATTTAACAATTAACTGGAATATTATCCCCTGTGAATTAGTGATGACATCTAATTTAACAATTAACTGGAATATTATCACCTGTGTATTAGTGATGACATCTAATTTAACAATTAACTGGAATATTATCCCCTTTGTATTAGTGATGACATCTGATTTAACAATTAACTGGAATATCATCCCCTTTGTATTCGTGATGACATCTAATTAAACAATTAACTGGAATATTATCACCTGTGTATGAGTGATGACATCTAATTGAACAATTAACTGGAATATTATCCCCTGTGTATTAGTGATGACATCTAATTGAACAATTAACTGGAATATTATCCCCTTTGAATTCGTGATGACATCTAATTGAACAATTAACTGGAATATTATCACCTGTGTATTAGTGCTGACATCTAATTTAACAATTAAGCGCAATATTATCCCCTTTGTATTCGTGATGACATCTAATTGAACAATTAACTGGAATATTATCACCTGTGTATTAGAGATGACATCTAATTTAACAATTAACTGGAATATTATCACCTGTGTATTAGTGATGACATCTAATTGAACAATTAACTGGAATATTATCACCTGTGTATTGGTGATGACATCTAATTTAACAATTAACTGGAATATTATTAACTGTGTATTAGTGATGACATTTAATTTAACAATTAACTGGAATATTATCCCCTGTGCATTAGTGATGACATCTAATTTAACAATTAAACGGAATACTATCCCCTTTGTATTCGTGATGACATCTAATTTAACAATTAACTGGAATATTATCACCTGTGTATTAGTGATGATATCTAATTTAACAATTAACTGGAATATTATCCCCTTTGCATTCGTGATGACATCTAATTTAACAATCAACTGGAATATTATACCCTTTGCATTCGTGATGACATCGAATTTAACGATTAACTGGAATATTATCACCTGTGTATTAGTGATGACATTTAATTGAACAATTAACTGGAATATTATCACCTGTGTATTGGTGATGACATCTAATTTAACAATTAACTGGAATATTATTAACTGTGTATTAGTGATGACATTTAATTTAACAATTAACTGGAATATTATCCCCTGTGCATTAGTGATGACATCTAATTTAACAATTAACTGGAATATTATCACCTGTGTATTAGAGATGACATCTAATTTAATAATTAACTGGAATATTATCACCTGTGTATTAGTGATGACATCTAATTTAACAATTAACTGGAATATTATCCCCTTTGCATTCGTGATGACATCTAATTTAACAATTAACTGGAATATTATCCCCTTTGCATTCGTGATGACATCTAATTTAACAGCTAACTGGAATATTATCACCTGTGTATTAGTGATGACATCTAATTTAACAATTAACTGGAATATTATCCCCTGTGTGTTAGTGATGACATCTAATTTAACAATTAACTGGAATATTATCACCAGTGTATTAGTGATGACATCTAATATAACAATTAACTGGAATATTATCACCTGTGTGTTCGTGATGACATCTAATTTAACAATTAACTGGAATATTATCACCTGTGTATCAGTGATGACATCTAATTTAACAATTAACTGGAATATTATTCCCTGTGCATTAGTGATGACATCTAATTTAACAATTAACTGGAATATTATCCCCTTTGTATTCATGATGACATCTAATTTAACATTTAACTCGAATATTATCACCTGTGTATTAGTGATGATATCTAATTTAACAATTAACTGGAATATTATCACCTGTGTATTAGAGATGACAACTAATTTAATAATTAACTGGAATATTATCACCTGTGTATTCGTGATGACATCTAATTTAACAATTAACTGGAATATTATCACCTGTGTATTAGTGATGATATCTAATTTAACAATTAACTGGAATATTATCCCCTTTGCATTCGTGATGACATCTAATTTAACAATCAACTGGAATATTATACCCTTTGCATTCGTGATGACATCGAATTTAACGATTAACTGGAATATTATCACCTGTGTATTAGTGATGACATTTAATTGAACAATTAACTGGAATATTATCACCTGTGTATTGGTGATGACATCTAATTTAACAATTAACTCGAATATTATTAACTGTGTATTAGTGATGACATTTAATTTAACAATTATCTGGAATATTATCCCCTGTGCATTAGTGATGACATCTAATTTAACAATTAACTGGAATATTATCACCTGTGTATTAGTGATGACATCTAATTTAACAATTAACTGGAATATTATCCCCTTTGCATTCGTGATGACATCTAATTTAACAGCTAACTGGAATATTATCACCTGTGTATTAGTGATGACATCTAATTTAACAATTAACTGGAATATTATCCCCTGTGTGTTAGTGATGACATCTAATTTAACAATTAACTGGAATATTATCACCTGTGTATTAGTGATGACATCTAATATAACAATTAACTGGAATATTATCACCTGTGTGTTCGTGATGACATCTAATTTAACAATTAACTGGAATATTATCACCTGTGTATCAGTGATGACATCTAATTTAACAATTAACTGGAATATTATCCCCTGTGCATTAGTGATGACATCTAATTTAACAATTAAACGGAATATTATCCCCTTTGTATTCGTGATGACATCTAATTTAACAATTAACTGGAATATTGTCACCTGTGTATTAGTGATGATATCTAATTTAACAATTAACTGGAATATTATCCCCTTTGCATTCGTGATGACATCTAATTTAACAATTAACTGGAATATTATACACTTTGCATTCGTGATGACATCGAATTTAACAATTAACTGGAATATTATCACCTGTGTATTAGTGATGACATCTAATTGAACAATTAACTGGAATATTATCACCTGTGTATTGGTGATGACATCTAATTTAACAATTAACTGGAATATTATTAACTGTGTATTAGTGACGACATTTAATTTAACAATTAACTGGAATATTATCCCCTGTGCATTAGTGATGACATATAATTTAACAATTAAACGGAATATTATCCCCTGTGTATTAGTGATGACATCTAATTTAACAATTAACTGGAATATTATCCCCTTTGTATTCGTGATGACATCTAATTTAACAATTAAATGGAATATTATCCCCTTTGTATTCGTGATGACATCTAATTTAACAATTAACTCGAATATTATCACCTGTGTATTAGTGATGATACCTAATTTAACAATTAACTGGAATATTATCACCTGTGTATTAGAGATGACATCTAATTTAATAATTAACTGGAATATTATCACCTGTGTATTAGTGATGACATCTAATTTAACAATTAACTGGAATATTATCACCTGTGTATTAGAGATGACATCTAATTTAACAATTAACTGGAATATTATCACCTGTGTATTAGTGATGACATCTAATTGAACAATTAACTGGAATATTATCACCTGTGTATTGGTGATGACATCTAATTTAACAATTAACTGGAATATTATTAACTGTGTATTAGTGATGACATTTAATTTAACAATTAACTGGAATATTATCCCCTGTGCATTAGTGATGACATCTAATTTAACAATTAAACGGAATACTATCCCCTTTGTATTCGTGATGACATCTAATTTAACAATTAACTGGAATATTATCACCTGTGTATTAGTGATGACATCTAATTTAACAATCAACTGGAATATTATACCCTTTGCATTCGTGATGACATCGAATTTAACGATTAACTGGAATATTATCACCTGTGTATTAGTGATGACATTTAATTGAACAATTAACTGGAATATTATCACCTGTGTATTGGTGATGACATCTAATTTAACAATTAACTGGAATATTATTAACTGTGTATTAGTGATGACATTTAATTTAACAATTAACTGGAATATTATCCCCTGTGCATTAGTGATGACATCTAATTTAACAATTAACTGGAATATTATCACCTGTGTATTAGAGATGACATCTAATTTAATAATTAACTGGAATATTATCACCTGTGTATTAGTGATGACATCTAATTTAACAATTAACTGGAATATTATCCCCTTTGCATTCGTGATGACATCTAATTTAACAATTAACTGGAATATTATCCCCTTTGCATTCGTGATGACATCTAATTTAACAGCTAACTGGAATATTATCACCTGTGTATTAGTGATGACATCTAATTTAACAATTAACTGGAATATTATCCCCTGTGTGTTAGTGATGACATCTAATTTAACAATTAACTGGAATATTATCACCTGTGTATTAGTGATGACATCTAATATAACAATTAACTGGAATATTATCACCTGTGTGTTCGTGATGACATCTAATTTAACAATTAACTGGAATATTATCACCTGTGTATCAGTGATGACATCTAATTTAACAATTAACTGGAATATTATCCCCTGTGCATTAGTGATGACATCTAATTTAACAATTAAACGGAATATTATCCCCTTTGTATTCGTGATGACATCTAATTTAACAATTAACTGGAATATTGTCACCGGTGTATTAGTGATGATATCTAATTTAACAATTAACTGGAATATTATCCCCTTTGCATTCGTGATGACATCTAATTTAACAATTAACTGGAATATTATACACTTTGCATTCGTGATGACATCGAATTTAACAATTAACTGGAATATTATCACCTGTGTATTAGTGATGACATCTATTTGAACAATTAACTGGAATATTATCACCTGTGTATTGGTGATGACATCTAATTTAACAATTAACTGGAATATTATTAACTGTGTATTAGTGACGACATTTAATTTAACAATTAACTGGAATATTATCCCCTGTGCATTAGTGATGACATATAATTTAACAATTAAACGGAATATTATCCCCTGTGTATTCGTGATGACATCTTATTTAACAATTAACTGGAATATTATCACCTGTGTATTAGTGATGATACCTAATTTAACAATTAACTGGAATATTATCACCTGTGTATTAGAGATGACATCTAATTTAATAATTAACTGGAATATTATCACCTGTGTATTAGTGATGACATCTAATTTAACAATTCACTGGAATATTATCCCCTTTGCATTCGTGATGACATCTAATTTAACAACTAACTGGAATATTATCACCTGTGTATTAGTGATGACATCTAATTTAACAATTAACTGGAATATTATCCCCTGTGTGTTAGTGATGACATCTAATTTAACAATTAACTGGAATATTATCAGCTGTGTGTTAGTGATGACATCTAATATAACAATTAACTGGAATATTATCACCTGTGTGTTAGTGATGACATCTAATTTAACAATTAACTGGAATATTATCACCTGCGTATCAGTGATGACATCTAATTTAACAATTAACTGGAATATTATCCCCTGTGTCTTAGTGATGACATCTAATTTAACAATTAACTGGAATATTATCACCTGTGTATTTGTGATGACATCTAATTTAACAATTAACTGGAATATTATCCCCTGTGAATTAGTGATGACATCTAATTTAACAATTAACTGGAATATTATCACCTGTGTATTAGTGATGACATCCAATTTAACAATTAACTGGAATATTATCCCCTTTGTATTAGTGATGACATCTGATTTAACAATTAACTGGAATATCATCCCCTTTGTATTCGTGATGACATCTAATTAAACAATTAACTGGAATATTATCACCTGTGTATGAGTGATGACATCTAATTGAACAATTAACTGGAATATTATCCCCTGTGTATTAGTGATGACATCTAATTGAACAATTAACTGGAATATTATCCCCTTTGAATTCGTGATGACATCTAATTGAACAATTAACTGGAATATTATCAACTGTGTATTAGTGCTGACATCTAATTTAACAATTAAGCGCAATATTATCCCCTTTGTATTCGTGATGACATCTAATTGAACAATTAACTGGAATATTATCACCTGTGTATTAGAGATGACATCTAATTTAACAATTAACTGGAATATTATCACCTGTGTATTAGTGATGACATCTAATTGAACAATTAACTGGAATATTATCACCTGTGTATTGGTGATGACATCTAATTTAACAATTAACTGGAATATTATTAACTGTGTATTAGTGATGACATTTAATTTAACAATTAACTGGAATATTATCCCCTGTGCATTAGTGATGACATCTAATTTAACAATTAAACGGAATATTATCCCCTTTGTATTCGTGATGACATCTAATTTAACAATTAACTGGAATATTATCACCTGTGTATTAGTGATGACATCTAATTTAACAATTAACTGGAATATTATCCCCTTTGTATTCGTGATGACATCTAATTTAACAATTAACTGGAATATTATCCCCTTTGTATTCGTGATGACATCTAATGTAACAATTAACTGGAATATTATCACCTGTGTATTAGAGATGACATCTAATTTAATAATTAACTGGAATATTATCACCTGTGTATTAGTGATGACATCTAATTTAACAATTAACTGGAATATTATCCCCTTTGCATTCGTGATGACATCTAATTTAACAATTAACTGGAATATTATCCCCTTTGCATTCGTGATGACATCTAATTTAACAGCTAACTGGAATATTATCACCTGTGTATTAGTGATGACATCTAATTTAACAATTAACTGGAATATTATCCCCTGTGTGTTAGTGATGACATCTAATTTAACAATTAACTGGAATATTATCACCTGTGTATTAGTGATGACATCTAATATAACAATTAACTGGAATATTATCACCTGTGTGTTCGTGATGACATCTAATTTAACAATTAACTGGAATATTATCACCTGTGTATCAGTGATGACATCTAATTTAACAATTAACTGGAATATTATCCCCTGTGCATTAGTGATGACATCTAATTTAACAATTAAACGGAATATTATCCCCTTTGTATTCGTGATGACATCTAATTTAACAATTAACTGGAATATTGTCACCTGTGTATTAGTGATGATATCTAATTTAACAATTAACTGGAATATTATCCCCTTTGCATTCGTGATGACATCTAATTTAACAATTAACTGGAATATTATACACTTTGCATTCGTGATGACATTGAATTTAACAATTAACTGGAATATTATCACCTGTGTATTAGTAATGACATCTAATTGAACAATTAACTGGAATATTATCACCTGTGTATTGGTGATGACATCTAATTTAACAATTAACTGGAATATTATTAACTGTGTATTAGTGACGACATTTAATTTAACAATTAACTGGAATATTATCCCCTGTGCATTAGTGATGACATATAATTTAACAATTAAACGGAATATTATCCCCTGTGTATTCGTGATGACATCTTATTTAACAATTAACTGGAATATTATCACCTGTGTATTAGTGATGACATCTAATTTAACAATTAACTGGAATATTATCCCCTTTGTATTCGTGATGACATCTAATTTAACAATTAAATGGAATATTATCCCCTTTGTATTCGTGATGACATCTAATTTAACAATTAACTCGAATATTATCACCTGTGTATTAGTGATGATACCTAATTTAACAATTAACTGGAATATTATCACCTGTGTATTAGAGATGACATCTAATTTAATAATTAACTGGAATATTATCACCTGTGTATTAGTGATGACATCTAATTTAACAATTAACTGGAATATTATCCCCTTTGCATTCGTGATGACATCTAATTTAACAATTCACTGGAATATTATCCCCTTTGCATTCGTGATGACATCTAATTTAACAACTAACTGGAATATTATCCCCTGTGTGTTAGTGATGACATCTAATTTAACAATTAATTGGAATATTATCAGCTGTGTATTAGTGATGACATCTAATATAACAATTAACTGGAATATTATCACCTGTGTGTTAGTGATGACATCTAATTTAACAATTAACTGGAATATTATCACCTGCGTATCAGTGATGACATCTAATTTAACAATTAACTGGAATATTATCCCCTGTGTCTTCGTGATGACATCTAATTTAACAATTAACCGGAATATTATCCCCTGTGTATTAGTGATGACATCTAATGTAATAATTAACTGGAATATTGTCACCTGTGAATTAAAGATTGACATCTAATTTAACAATTAACTGGAATATTATTCCCTGTGTATTAGTGATGACATCTAATTTAACAATTAACTGGAATATTATCCCCTGTGTATTAGTGATGACATCTAATTTAACAATTAACTGGAATATTATCCCCTTTGAATTCGTGATGACATCTAATTTAACAATTAACTGGAATATTATCACCTGTGTTTTAGTGATGACATCTAATTTAACAATTAACCGGAATATTATCCCCTGTGTATTAGTGATGACATCTAATTCAATAATTAACTGGAATATTATCACCTGTGAATGAATGATGACATCTAATTCAACAATTAACTGGAATATTATCCCCTTTGAATTCCTGATGACATCTAATTGAACAATTAACTGGAATATTATCACCTGTGTATTAGTGATGACATCTAATTTAACAATTAACCGGAATATTATCACCTGTGTATTAGGGATGACATCTAATTTAATAATTAACTGGAATATTATCACCTGTGTATTAGTGATGACTTCTAATTTAACAATTAACTGGAATATTATCAACTGTGTATTAGGTGATGACATCTAATTTAACAATTAACTGGAATGTTAACACCTGTGTATTAGTGATGACATCTAATTTAACAATTAACTGCAATATTATCCCCTGTGTATTAGTGATGACATTTAATTTAACAATTAAGCGGAATATTATCCCCTTTGTATTCGTGATGACATCTAATTTAACAATTAACCGGAATATTATCACCTGTGTATTAGTGATGACATCTAATTTAACAATTAACTGCAATATTATCCCCTGTGTATTAGTGATGACATTTAATTTAACAATTAAGCGGAATATTATCCCCTTTGTATTCGTGATGACATCTAATTTAACAATTAACTGGAATAATATCACCTGTGTATTAGTGATGACATCTAATTTAACAATTAACCGGAATATTATCACCTGTGTATTAGTGATGACATCTAATTTAATAATTAACTGGAATATTATCACCTGTGTATTAGTGATGACATCTAATTTAACAATTAACTGGAATATTATCAACTGTGTATTAGTGATGACATCTAATTTAACAATTAACTGGAATATTATCACCTGTGTATTAGTGATGACATCTAATTTAACATTTAACTGCAATATTATCCCCTGTGTATTTGTGATGACATCTAATTTAACAATTAAGCGGAATATTATCCCCTTTGTATTCGTGATGACATCTAATTTAACAATTAACCAGAATATTATCCCCTTTGTATTAGTGATGACATCTAATTTAACAATTAACTGGAATATTATCCCCTTTGAATTCGTGACGACATCTAATTTAACAATTAACTGGAATATTATCACCTGTTTATTAGTGATGACATCTAATTTAACAATTAACTGGAATATTATCCCCTGTGTATTTGTGATGACATCTAATTTAACAATTAACTGGAATATTATCCCCTGTGTATTAGTGATGACATCCAATTTAACAAATAACTGGAATATTATCCCCTGTGTATTAGTGATGCCATCTAATTTAACAATTAACTGGATTATTATCCCCTGTGTATTAGTGATGACATTTAATTTAACAATTAACAGGAATATTATCCCTTTGTATTCGTGATGACATCTAACTTAACAATTAACCGGAATATTATCCCCTTTGTATTCGTGATGACATCTAATTTAACAATTAACTGGAATATTATCCCCTTTGTATTCGTGATGACATCTAATTTAACAATTAACTGGAATATTATCCCCTTTGCATTCATGATGACATCTAATTTAACATTTAACTCGAATATTATCACCTGTGTATTAGTGATGATATCTAATTTAACAATTAACTGGAATATTATCACCTGTGTATTAGAGATGACATCTAATTTAATAATTAACTGGAATATTATCACCTGTGTATTAGTGATGACATCTAATTTAACAATTAACTGGAATATTATCCCCTTTGCATTCGTGATGACATCTAATTTAACAATTAACTGGAATATTATCCCCTGTGTTTTAGTGATGACATCTAATTTAACAATGAACTAGAATATTATCCCCTTTGAATTCGTGATGACATCTAATTTAACAATTAACTGGAATATTATCACCTGTGTATTTGTGATGACATCTAATTTAACAATTAACTGGAATATTATCCCCTGTGAATTAGTGATGACATCTAATTGAACAATTAACTGGAATATTATCACCTGTGTATTAGTGATGACATCTAATTTAACAATTAACTGGAATATTATCCCCTTTGTATTAGTGATGACATCTGATTTAACAATTAACTGGAATATCATCCCCTTTGTATTCGTGATGACATCTAATTAAACAATTAACTGGAATATTATCACCTGTGTATGAGTGATGACATCTAATTGAACAATTAACTGGAATATTATCCCCTGTGTATAAGTGATGACATCTAATTGAACAATTAACTGGAATATTATCCCCCTTTGAATTCGTGATGACATCTAATTGAACAATTAACTGGAATATTATCACCTGTGTATTAGTGCTGACATCTAATTTAACAATTAAGCGCAATATTATCCCCTTTGTATTCGTGATGACATCTAATTGAACAATTAACTGGAATATTATCACCTGTGTATTAGAGATGACATCTAATTTAACAATTAGCTGGAATATTATCACCTGTGTATTAGTGATGACATCTAATTGAACAATTAACTGGAATATTATCACCTGTGTATTGGTGATGACATCTAATTTAACAATTAACTGGAATATTATTAACTGTGTATTAGTGATGACATTTAATTTAACAATTAACTGGAATATTATCCCCTGTGCATTAGTGATGACATCTAATTTAACAATTAAACGGAATATTATCCCCTTTGTATTCGTGATGACATCTAATTTAACAATTAACAGGAATATTATCCCTTTGTATTCGTGATGACATCTAACTTAACAATTAACCGGAATATTATCCCCTTTGTATTCGTGATGACATCTAATTTAACAATTAACTGGAATATTATCCCCTTTGTATTCGTGATGACATCTAATTTAACAATTAACTGGAATATTATCCCCTTTGTATTCATGATGACATCTAATTTAACATTTAACTCGAATATTATCACCTGTGTATTAGTGATGATATCTAATTTAACAATTAACTGGAATATTATCACCTGTGTATTAGAGATGACATCTAATTTAATAATTAACTGGAATATTATCACCTGTGTATTAGTGATGACATCTAATTTAACAATTAACTGGAATATTATCCCCTTTGCATTCGTGATGACATCTAATTTAACAATTAACTGGAATATTATCCCCTGTGTTTTAGTGATGACATCTAATTTAACAATTAACTGGAATATTATCCCCTGTGTTTTAGTGATGACATCTAATTTAACAATGAACTAGAATATTATCCCCTTTGAATTCGTGATGACATCTAATTTAACAATTAACTGGAATATTATCACCTGTGTATTTGTGATGACATCTAATTTAACAATTAACTGGAATATTATCCCCTGTGAATTAGTGATGACATCTAATTGAACAATTAACTGGAATATTATCACCTGTGTATTAGTGATGACATCTAATTTAACAATTAACTGGAATATTATCCCCTTTGTATTAGTGATGACATCTGATTTAACAATTAACTGGAATATCATCCCCTTTGTATTCGTGATGACATCTAATTAAACAATTAACTGGAATATTATCACCTGTGTATGAGTGATGACATCTAATTGAACAATTAACTGGAATATTATCCCCTGTGTATTAGTGATGACATCTAATTGAACAATTAACTGGAATATTATCCCCCTTTGAATTCGTGATGACATCTAATTGAACAATTAACTGGAATATTATCACCTGTGTATTAGTGCTGACATCTAATTTAACAATTAAGCGCAATATTATCCCCTTTGTATTCGTGATGACATCTAATTGAACAATTAACTGGAATATTATCACCTGTGTATTAGAGATGACATCTAATTTAACAATTAACTGGAATATTATCACCTGTGTATTAGTGATGACATCTAATTGAACAATTAACTGGAATATTATCACCTGTGTATTGGTGATGACATCTAATTTAACAATTAACTGGAATATTATTAACTGTGTATTAGTGATGACATTTAATTTAACAATTAACTGGAATATTATCCCCTGTGCATTAGTGATGACATCTAATTTAACAATTAAACGGAATATTATCCCCTTTGTATTCGTGATGACATCTAATTTAACAATTAAATGGAATATTATCACCTGTGTATTAGTGATGATATCTAATTTAACAATTAACTGGAATATTATCCCCTTTGCATTCGTGATGACATCTAATTTAACAATCAACTGGAATATTATACCCTTTGCATTCGTGATGACATCGAATTTAACAATTAACTGGAATATTATCACCTGTGTATTAGTGATGACATCTAATTGAACAATTAACTGGAATATTATCACCTGTGTATTGGTGATGACATCTAATTTAACAATTAACTGGAATATTATTAACTGTGTATTAGTGATGACATTTAATTTAACAATTAACTGGAATATTATCCCCTGTGCATTAGTGATGACATCTAATTTAACAATTAAACGGAATATTATCCCCTTTGTATTCGTGATGACATCTAATTTAACAATTAACTGGAATATTATCACCTGTGTATTAGT
The DNA here is from genome assembly GCF_036365525.1 of Heterodontus francisci. Classification (NCBI taxonomy): domain Eukaryota; kingdom Metazoa; phylum Chordata; class Chondrichthyes; order Heterodontiformes; family Heterodontidae; genus Heterodontus; species Heterodontus francisci. The sequence goes on from NW_027140672.1 coordinate 1,678,814, forward strand.
GATGACATCTAATTTAACAATTAACTGGAATATTATCCCCTTTGTATTCGTGATGACATCTAATTTAACAATTAACTGGAATATTATCCCCTTTGTATTCGTGATGACATCTAATGTAACAATTAACTCGAATATTATCACCTGTGTATTAGTGATGATATCTAATTTAACAATTAACTGGAATATTATCACCTGTGTATTAGAGATTACATCTAATTTAATAATTAACTGGAATATTATCACCTGTGTATTAGTGATGACATCTAATTTAACAATTAACTGGAATATTATCCCCTTTGCATTCGTGATGACATCTAATTTAACAATTAACTGGAATATTATCCCCTTTGCATTCGTGATGACATCTAATTTAACAGCTAACTGGAATATTATCACCTGTGTATTAGTGATGACATCTAATTTAACAATTAACTGGAATATTATCCCCTGTGTGTTAGTGATGACATCTAATTTAACAATTAACTGGAATAATATCACCTGTGTATTAGTGATGACATCTAATTTAACAATTAACCGGAATATTATCACCTGTGTATTAGTGATGACATCTAATTTAATAATTAACTGGAATATTATCACCTGTGTATTAGTGATGACATCTAATTTAACAATTAACTGGAATATTATCAACTGTGTATTAGTGATGACATCTAATTTAACAATTAACTGGAATATTATCACCTGTGTATTAGTGATGACATCTAATTTAACATTTAACTGCAATATTATCCCCTGTGTATTTGTGATGACATCTAATTTAACAATTAAGCGGAATATTATCCCCTTTGTATTCGTGATGACATCTAATTTAACAATTAACCAGAATATTATCCCCTTTGTATTCGTGATGACATCTAATTTAACAATTAACTGGAATATTATCACCTGTGTATTAGTGATGACATCTAATTTAACAATTAACTGGAATATTATCCCCTTTGAATTCGTGACGACATCTAATTTAACAATTAACTGGAATATTATCACCTGTTTATTAGTGATGACATCTAATTTAACAATTAACTGGAATATTATCCCCTGTGTATTTGTGATGACATCTAATTTAACAATTAACTGGAATATTATCCCCTGTGTATTAGTGATGACATCCAATTTAACAAATAACTGGAATATTATCCCCTGTGTATTAGTGATGCCATCTAATTTAACAATTAACTGGATTATTATCCCCTGTGTATTAGTGATGACATTTAATTTAACAATTAACAGGAATATTATCCCTTTGTATTCGTGATGACATCTAACTTAACAATTAACCGGAATATTATCCCCTTTGTATTCGTGATGACATCTAATTTAACAATTAACTGGAATATTATCCCCTTTGTATTCGTGATGACATCTAATGTAACATTTAACTCGAATATTATCACCTGTGTATTAGTGATGATATCTAATTTAACAATTAACTGGAATATTATCACCTGTGTATTAGAGATGACATCTAATTTAATAATTAACTGGAATATTATCACCTGTGTATTAGTGATGACATCTAATTTAACAATTAACTGGAATATTATCCCCTTTGCATTCGTGATGACATCTAATTTAACAATTAACTGGAATATTATCCCCTTTGTATTCGTGATGACATCTAATTTAACAATTAACTGGAATATTATCCCCTGTGTTTTAGTGATGACATCTAATTTAACAATGAACTAGAATATTATCCCCTTTGAATTCGTGATGACATCTAATTTAACAATTAACTGGAATATTATCACCTGTGTATTTGTGATGACATCTAATTTAACAATTAACTGGAATATTATCCCCTGTGAATTAGTGATGACATCTAATTTAACAATTAACTGGAATATTATCACCTGTGTATTAGTGATGACATCTAATTTAACAATTAACTGGAATATTATCCCCTTTGTATTAGTGATGACATCTGATTTAACAATTAACTGGAATATCATCCCCTTTGTATTCGTGATGACATCTAATTAAACAATTAACTGGAATATTATCACCTGTGTATGAGTGATGACATCTAATTGAACAATTAACTGGAATATTATCCCCTGTGTATTAGTGATGACATCTAATTGAACAATTAACTGGAATATTATCCCCCTTTGAATTCGTGATGACATCTAATTGAACAATTAACTGGAATATTATCACCTGTGTATTAGTGCTGACATCTAATTTAACAATTAAGCGCAATATTATCCCCTTTGTATTCGTGATGACATCTAATTGAACAATTAACTGGAATATTATCACCTGTGTATTAGAGATTACATCTAATTTAACAATTAACTGGAATATTATCACCTGTGTATTAGTGATGACATCTAATTGAACAATTAACTGGAATATTATCACCTGTGTATTGGTGATGACATCTAATTTAACAATTAACTGGAATATTATTAACTGTGTATTAGTGATGACATTTAATTTAACAATTAACTGGAATATTATCCCCTGTGCATTAGTGATGACATCTAATTTAACAATTAAACGGAATATTATCCCCTTTGTATTCGTGATGACATCTAATTTAATAATTAAATGGAATATTATCACCTGTGTATTCGTGATGATATCTAATTTAACAATTAACTGGAATATTATCCCCTTTGCATTCGTGATGACATCTAATTTAACAATCAACTGGAATATTATACCCTTTGCATTCGTGATGACATCGAATTTAACAATTAACTGGAATATTATCACCTGTGTATTAGTGATGACATCTAAATGAACAATTAACTGGAATATTATCACCTGTGTATTGGTGATGACATCTAATTTAACAATTAACTGGAATATTATTAACTGTGTATTAGTGATGACATTTAATTTAACAATTAACTGGAATATTATCCCCTGTGCATTAGTGATGACATCTAATTTAACAATTAAACGGAATATTATCCCCTTTGTATTCGTGATGACATCTAATTTAACAATTAACTGGAATATTATCACCTGTGTATTAGTGATGACATCTAATTTAACAATTAACTGGAATATTATCCCCTTTGTATTCGTGATGACATCTAATTTAACAATTAACTGGAATATTATCCCCTTTGTATTCGTGATGACATCTAATGTAACAATTAACTCGAATATTATCACCTGCGTATTAGTGATGATATCTAATTTAACAATTAACTGGAATATTATCACCTGTGTATTAGAGATTACATCTAATTTAATAATTAACTGGAATATTATCACCTGTGTATTAGTGATGACATCTAATTTAACAATTAACTGGAATATTATCCCCCTTTGAATTCGTGATGACATTTAATTGAACAATTAACTGGAATATTATCACCTGTGTATTAGTGCTGACATCTAATTTAACAATTAAGCGCAATATTATCCCCTTTGTATTCGTGATGACATCTAATTGAACAATTAACTGGAATATTATCACCTGTGTATTAGAGATTACATCTAATTTAACAATTAACTGGAATATTATCACCTGTGTATTAGTGATGACATCTAATTGAACAATTAACTGGAATATTATCACCTGTGTATTGGTGATGACATCTAATTTAACAATTAACTGGAATATTATTAACTGTGTATTAGTGATGACATTTAATTTAACAATTAACTGGAATATTATCCCCTTTGAATTCCTGATGACATCTAATTGAACAATTAACTGGAATATTATCACCTGTGTATTAGTGATGACATCTAATTTAACAATTAACCGGAATATTATCACCTGTGTATTAGGGATGACATCTAATTTAATAATTAACTGGAATATTATCACCTGTGTATTAGTGATGACATCTAATGTAACAATTAACTGGAATATTATCAACTGTGTATTCGGTGATGACATCTATTTTAACAATTAACCGGAATATTATCACCTGTGTATTAGTGATGACATCTAATTTAATAATTAACTGGAATATTATCCCCTGTGCATTAGTGATGACATCTAATTTAACAATTAAACGGAATATTATCCCCTTTGTATTCGTGATGACATCTAATTTAATAATTAAATGGAATATTATCAACTGTGTATTCGTGATGATATCTAATTTAACAATTAACTGGAATATTATCCCCTTTGCATTCGTGATGACATCTAATTTAACAATCAACTGGAATATTATACCCTTTGCATTCGTGATGACATCGAATTTAACAATTAACTGGAATATTATCACCTGTGTATTAGTGATGACATCTAAATGAACAATTAACTGGAATATTATCACCTGTGTATTGGTGATGACATCTAATTTAACAATTAACTGGAATATTATTAACTGTGTATTAGTGATGACATTTAATTTAACAATTAACTGGAATATTATCCCCTGTGCATTAGTGATGACATCTAATTTAACAATTAAACGGAATATTATCCCCTTTGTATTCGTGATGACATCTAATTTAACAATTAACTGGAATACTATCACCTGTGTATTAGTGATGACATCTAATTTAACAATTAACTGGAATATTATCCCCTTTGTATTCGTGATGACATCTAATTTAACAATTAACTGGAATATTATCCCCTTTGTATTCGTGATGACATCTAATGTAACAATTAACTCGAATATTATCACCTGCGTATTAGTGATGATATCTAATTTAACAATTAACTGGAATATTATCACCTGTGTATTAGAGATTACATCTAATTTAATAATTAACTGGAATATTATCACCTGTGTATTAGTGATGACATCTAATTTAACAATTAACTGGAATATTATCCCCTTTGCATTCGTGATGACATCTAATTTAACAATTAACTGGAATATTATCCCCTTTGCATTCGTGATGACATCTAATTTAACAGCTAACTGGAATATTATCACCTGTGTATTAGTGATGACATCTAATTTAACAATTAACTGGAATATTATCACCTGTGTATTAGTGATGACATCTAATATAACAATTAACTGGAATATTATCACCTGTGTGTTCGTGATGACATCTAATTTAACAATTAACTGGAATATTATCACCTGTGTATCAGTGATGACATCTAATTTAACAATTAACTGGAATATTATCCCCTGTGTATTAGTGATGACATCTAATTTAACAATTAACCGGAATATTATCCCCTGTGTATTAGTGATGACATCTAATTTAATAATTAACTGGAATATTATCACCTGTGAATTAAAGATTGACATCTAATTTAACAATTAACTGGAATATTATCCCCTGTGTATTAGTGATGACATCTAATTTAACAATTAACTGGAATATTATCCCCTTTGAATTCGTGATGACATCTAATTTAACAATTAACTGGAATATTATCACCTGTGTTTTAGTGATGACATCTAATTTAACAATTAACCGGAATATTATCCCCTGTGTATTAGTGATGACATCTAATTCAATAATTATCTGGGATATTATCACCTGTGAATGAATGATGACATCTAATTCAACAATTAACTGGAATATTATCCCCTTTGAATTCCTGATGACATCTAATTGAACAATTAACTGGAATATTATCACCTGTGTATTAGTGATGACATCTAATTTAACAATTAACCGGAATATTATCACCTGTGTATTAGGGATGACATCTAATTTAATAATTAACTGGAATATTATCACCTGTGTATTAGTGATGACATCTAATGTAACAATTAACTGGAATATTATCAACTGTGTATTCGGTGATGACATCTATTTTAACAATTAACTGGAATATTATCACCTGTGTATTAGTGATGACATCTAATTTAACAATTAACTGCAATATTATCCCCTGTGTATTAGTGATGACATCTAATTTAACAATTAAGCGGAATATTACCCCTTTGTATTCGTGATGACATCTAATTTAACAATTAACCGGAATATTATCACCTGTGTATTAGTGATGACACCTAATTTAACAATTAACTGGAATATTATCCCCTTTGAATTCGTGATGACATCTAATTTAACAATTAACTGGAATAATATCACCTGTGTATTAGTGATGACATCTAATTTAACAATTAACCGGAATATTATCACCTGTGTATTAGTGATGACATCTAATTTAATAATTAACTGGAATATTATCACCTGTGTATTAGTGATGACATCTAATTTAACAATTAACTGGAATATTATCAACTGTGTATTAGTGATGACATCTAATTTAACAATTAACTGGAATATTATCACCTGTGTATTAGTGATGACATCTAATTTAACATTTAACTGCAATATTATCCCCTGTGTATTGGTGATGACATCTAATTTAACAATTAAGCGTAATATTATCCCCTTGTATTCGTGATGACATCTAATTTAAAAATTAACTGTAATATTAACCCCTTTGTATTCGTGATGACATCTAATTTAACAATTAACTAGAATATTATCCCCTGTGTATTAGTGATGACATCTAATTTAACAATTAACCGGAATATTATCCCCTGTGTATTAGTGATGACATCTAATTTAATAATTAACTGGAATATTATCACCTGTGAATTAAAGATTGACATCTAATTTAACAATTAACTGGAATATTATCCCCTGTGTATTAGTGATGACATCTAATTTAACAATTAACTGGAATATTATCCCCTGTGTATTAGTGATGACATCTAATTTAACAATTAACTGGAATATTATCCCCTTTGAATTCGTGATGACATCTAATTTAACAATTAACTGGAATATTATCACCTGTGTTTTAGTGATGACATCTAATTTAACAATTAACCGGAATATTATCCCCTGTGTATTAGTGATGACATCTAATTCAATAATTATCTGGAATATTATCACCTGTGAATGAATGATGACATCCAATTCAACAATTAACTGGAATATTATCCCCTTTGAATTCCTGATGACATCAAATTGAACAATTAACTGGAATATTATCACCTGTGTATTAGGGATGACATCTAATTTAATAATTAACTGGAATATTATCACCTGTGTATTAGTGATGACATCTAATGTAACAATTAACTGGAATATTATCAACTGTGTATTAGGTGATGACATCTAATTTAACAATTAACTGGAATATTATCACCTGTGTATTAGTGATGACATCTAATTTAACAATTAACTGCAATATTATCCCCTGTGTATTAGTGATGACATCTAATTTAACAATTAAGCGGAATATTACCCCATTGTATTCGTGATGACATCTAATTTAACAATTAACCGGAATATTATCACCTGTGTATTAGTGATGACACCTAATTTAACAATTAACTGGAATATTATCCCCTTTGAATTCGTGATGACATCTAATTTAACAATTAACTGGAATAATATCATCTGTGTATTAGTGATGACATCTAATTTAACAATTAACCGGAATATTATCACCTGTGTATTAGTGATGACATCTAATTTAATAATTAACTGGAATATTATCCCCTGTGTATTAGTGATGACATCTAATTTAACAATTAACTGGAACATTATCAACTGTGTATTAGTGATGACATCTAATTTAACAATTAACTGGAATATTATCACCTGTGCATTAGTGATAACATCTAATTTAACATTTAACTGCAATATTATCCCCTGTGTATTGGTGATGACATCTAATTTAACAATTAAGCGTAATATTATCCCCTTGTATTCGTGATGACATCTAATTTAAAAATTAACTGTAATATTAACCCCTTTGTATTCGTGATGACATCTAATTTAACAATTAACTGGAATATTATCACCTGTGTATTAGTGATGACATCTCATTTAACAATTAACTGGAATATTAATCCCTTTGAATTCGTGATGACATCTAATTTAACAATTAACTGGAATATTATCACCTGTTTATTAGTGATGACATCTAATTTAACAATTAACTGGAATATTATCCCCTGTGTATTTGTGATGACATCTAATTTAACAATTAACTGGAATATTATCCCCTGTGTATTAGTGATGACATCCAATTTAACAATTAACTGGAATATTATCACCTGTGTATTAGTGATGATATCTAATTTAACAATTAACTGGAATATTATCCCCTTTGCATTCGTGATGACATCTAATTTAACAATTAACTGGAATATTATACCCTTTGCATTCGTGATGACATCGAATTTAACAATTAACTGGAATATTATCACCTGTGTATTAGTGATGACATCTAATTGAACAATTAACTGGAATATTATCACCTGTGTATTGGTGATGACATCTAATTTAACAATTAACTGGAATATTATTAACTGTGTATTAGTGATGACATTTAATTTAACAATTAACTGGAATATTATCCCCTGTGCATTAGTGATGACATCTAACTTAACAATTAAACGGAATATTATCCCCTTTGTATTCGTGATGACATCTAATTTAACAATTAACTGGAATATAATCACCTGTGTATTAGTGATGATATCTAATTTAACAATTAAGCGTAATATTATCCCCTTGTATTCGTGATGATATCTAATTTAACAATTAAGCGTAATATTATCCCCTTGTATTCGTGATGACATCTAATTTAAAAATTAACTGTAATATTAACCCCTTTGTATTCGTGATGACATCTAATTTAACAATTAACTGGAATATTATCACCTGTGTATTAGTGATGACATCTAATTTAACAATTAACTGGAATATTATCCCCTTTGAATTCGTGATGACATCTAATTTAACAATTAACTGGAATATTATCACCTGTGTATTAGTGATGACATCTAATTTAACAATTAACTGCAATATTATCCCCTGTGTATTAGTGATGACATCTAATTTAACAATTAAGCGGAATATTACCCCATTGTATTCGTGATGACATCTAATTTAACAATTAACCGGAATATTATCACCTGTGTATTAGTGATGACACCTAATTTAACAATTAACTGGAATATTATCCCCTTTGAATTCGTGATGACATCTAATTTAACAATTAACTGGAGTAATATCACCTGTGTATTAGTGATGACATCTAATTTAACAATTAACCGGAATATTATCACCTGTGTATTAGTGATGACATCTAATTTAATAATTAACTGGAATATTATCCCCTGTGTATTAGTGATGACATCTAATTTAACAATTAACTGGAACATTATCAACTGTGTATTAGTGATGACATCTAATTTAACAATTAACTGGAATATTATCACCTGTGTATTAGTGATAACATCTAATTTAACATTTAACTGCAATATTATCCCCTGTGTATTGGTGATGACATCTAATTTAACAATTAAGCGTAATATTATCCCATTGTATTCGTGATGACATCTAATTTAAAAATTAACTGTAATATTAACCCCTTTGTATTCGTGATGACATCTAATTTAACAATTAACTGGAATATTATCACCTGTGTATTAGTGATGACATCTCATTTAACAATTAACTGGAATATTATCCCCTTTGAATTCGTGATGACATCTAATTTAACAATTAACTTGAATATTATCACCTGTTTATTAGTGATGACATCTAATTTAACAATTAACTGGAATATTATCCCCTGTGTATTTGTGATGACATCTAATTTAACAATTAACTGGAATATTATCCCCTGTGTATTAGTGATGACATCCAATTTAACAATTAACTGGAATATTATCACCTGTGTATTAGTGATGATATCTAATTTAACAATTAACTGGAATATTATCCCCTTTGCATTCGTGATGACATCTAATTTAACAATTAACTGGAATATTATACCCTTTGCATTCGTGATGACATCGAATTTAACAATTAACTGGAATATTATCACCTGTGTATTAGTGATGACATCTAATTGAACAATTAACTGGAATATTATCACCTGTGTATTGGTGATGACATCTAATTTAACAATTAACTGGAATATTATTAACTGTGTATTAGTGATGACATTTAATTTAACAATTAACTGGAATATTATCACCTGTGCATTAGTGATGACATCTAATTTAACAATTAAACGGAATATTATCCCCTTTGTATTCGTGATGACATCTAATTTAACAATTAACTGGAATATAATCACCTGTGTATTAGTGATGATATCTAATTTAACAATTAACTGGAATATTATCCCCTTTGCATTCATGATGACATCTAATTTAACAATTAACTGGAATATTATACCCTTTGCATTCGTGATGACATCGAATTTAACAATTAACTGGAATATTATCACCTGTGTATTGGTGATGACATCTAATTTAACAATTAACTGGAATATTATTAACTGTGTATTAGTGATGACATTTAATTTAACAATTAACTGGAATATTATCCCCTGTGCATTAGTGATGACATCTAATTTAACAATTAAACGGAATATTATCCCCTTTGTATTCGTGATGACATCTAATTTAAAAATTAACTGGAATATTATCCCCTTTGTATTCGTGATGACATCTAATTTAACAATTAACTGGAATATTATCCCCTTTGTATTCGTGATGACATCTAATTTAACAATTAACTCGAAGATTATCACCTGTGTATTAGTGATGATATCTAATTTAACAATTAACGGGAATATTATCACCTGTGTAGTAGAGATGACATCTAATTTAATAATTAACTGGAATATTATCACCTGTGTATTAGTGATGACATCTAATTTAACAATTAACAGGAATATTATCCCCTTTGCATTCGTGATGACATCTAATTTAACAACTAACTGGAATATTATCACCTGTGTATTAGTGATGACATCTAATTTAACAATTAACTGGAATATTATCCCCTGTGTGTTAGTGATGACATCTAATTTAACAATTAACTGGAATATTATCACCTGTGTATTAGTGATGACGTCTAATATAACAATTAACTGGAATATTATCACCTGTGTGTTAGTGATGACATCTAATTTAACACTTAACTGGAATATTATCACCTGTGTATCAGTGATGACATCTAATTTAACAATTAACTGGAATATTATCCCCTGTGTATTAGTGATGACATCTAATTTAACTATTAACCGGAATATTATCCCCTGTGTATTAGTGATGACATCTAATTTAATAATTAACCGGAATATTATCACCTGTGAATTAAAGATTGACATCTAATTTAACAATTAACTGGAATATTATCCCCTGTGTATTAGTGATGACATCTAATTTAACAATTAACTGGAATATTATCCCCTGTGTATTAGTGATGACATCTAATTTAACA